>NW_020959211.1:0-10332 GCF_003031625.1 Empidonax traillii | reverse complement strand
GTATTGTCTCCCAGGTAGTGACAAAATGCACATATAACTAATATTTGTCCTGCATTATGCTTTTGTAATTGAAAAATAAAACATTAAAAAAAACCAAAACAATTATCAGAGACAGTAAAATTTTAATGAAAAAGGAAAACCGTGTAATTTATTGAGGAAATAAAAAGCATTTCACGAGAAGATTTTAAATATTTAACCCGGAATCCATTTTGCTGAACCTTGGATACCCTTCATTTGTAAACTGTGGAAATAAACAGTTACATTTTTTCTTAAAAGGAGGCATCTCAGATTAACCAGATTGTTCCACAAAAGTATCTTTATCTCAAATGCTAACTAGTTCAGACCCAGACAACTAATCTTTAGAAATTCAAAACTTGATGAGGAAAATCTCACTTTAGTCTTTAAAGTTTTTATATAAAACCAGAATTAAGTAAAGCAACCTCAACTGAAACAACTGAATTAAATTCTCTCAAAGTATGTTTTACTTACTAATATTTTGATTACAATGCAACTCCACAAGGGCATCCAGTGGGACTATTTGACAAAATAAATTTTTATCAGACTTTTGCAGTTCATTTTACACACACTCAAGTACGTTATCCCTTGCAGTCTATTTGCTTAAGAAGACTTAATACCTGAGTAAGCTTGACACAAGTGGGTAACCAATGTGTCTTATTAGAATGTGGTTGCATTGGACTTAATTTGAATTCACATCTTTGCCTAACAAAACAGATGATGAAGATGAAGAAGAAAAAACAGAAAGCAACCTTATTTAATGACTCTTCCTCAAGATTTTCAGTTTTCCTTACCTAAGTGGTACATTATAATGGTGGAATAACTCTGCCACTTTCATATAATCAACTGTATCTTCTTGGACAGGATCAACAAAAAGTACCTAAGAAGAGAAAACATATCATGCAGTCAACATTTATTCTTGAGGTGTGGTTTTTTTTTTTTTCCCACACATAAAATCTAAGATAAGAACATTAATTTCCAAAGGAGCTGTATGCCCCAACTGTTTTCAATTCTTAGAGCATTTATTGTAAGAAAGCATTAAGAGCAAAAATGAAAATAACTTCAGAATTAATGACTTTGGATCAAATGCTGAAAACAGGATTTAACCATTTACAGAACTTCAAACTAAGTGATGCTGCTTTTCTCATTTGAAAGACTCTGTGCCACTACTTTGTTTATATTAACGAACTTTATATTTATTTTAAAAAATATTATTTTTCTTTTAGTTCTTTTAACTGACTCTCTTCTCTTGTGAAAATGAAAGAAAACCAGATAGAATATATTGGCTTAAAACTTCAATTAAAAGACAGAGTTTTGGGAAAGGTGCTAGAGCACCTCTCCTATGAGTACAGGAAGACTTACAAGAAAAATGGACAGAGGCTTTTTACCAGTAGTAGCGACACTGTAGTGACAGAACAAGAGGTAAGTTCTGAACTAAAAGAGGGCAGATTTATACTGAATACGAAGAAATGAGGTGGTGAGGCACCAAAGGTGTCACAGGGGAACCGGTCGCCCAGAGAAGCTGTGGAGGGACCACCATTTAAACTGTTAAAGGACAGGTTGGATGAGGTCCTGAGCAACCTGGTCTTGTTGAAGATGTCACTGGTCACTGCAGGAGCCTGAACTAGATAAACTTTAATGGTCCTCTCTAACCCAAATCATTTTATGATTCCATAGTTCACGTAATTACCTTTTGTAATTTAAATTTTAATTTAAATCAGCAATAGCTGCTTCCTTAACTTACTAAGGGATACAGAATGCTATGTGCAAAGGAAAAATTAGGCTACAAGACATTCATAATTGGTATGCTTTAAAATGCAAATCTTTTTGTACCTCAGTTCACCATCTCTAAACCAAGGACAGTTCCCTCAGTAGTGCTCTATGAAGAAAATTCTTCGATATTACTGAATTATCTATGTGTAGATGGAAAGGAACACAAAAACTCCTGACTAAGCTGTGCCCAAATCCACTTCTGGAAATCAGACAATAACCACATATGACTCACTAGACAAAGCACTTTTCACTATTAGTAGCAGATCCACACAGAAAACAAATCTTAACAATAAATCCAGGATGCGTATTTTTTAATAAACTGTCTGTCCACGTATTAATAGATACATTATACAAAAATATTAAGTTCTCCAAACTTACCAAATTATGTAAATTGCGTCTAATCTGCTGCAGAACTCCAGGAAGTGTGGGTCTTAGCAGTTCCTGATAGCTTTCAGGCCACGTGCTATAGCTGTGATCTTGTTCTATGTTATTAATCCACTGAAACAAAAAATGCAGTCACTTAAAAAACACACTGAACACTGAGGAAAATATCTGGGCAAAAATAATAATATTTTAAAACGTGGAAAGACTGCAAAGAATAAAATGTCTTCCCTTTTTTTTTGAAATAGTTAACAGAAAGTTGCTTCTAAAATTCATCTTTTTTTTTTTCAAACTGTTTTCATTTGCAGTACACATGAAACTATTAATGGATGGAAAAGGAAAAAGGACAATTTGTACTAGGCATAAGGATGTGAATAAAATAATTTTTTCAAGTGGGAAACTACTTTCACAATACAAACGTCATAACAACGTATCACACAGATTTGTGTAACGCAGCATAACAACCTTGTAATCCAAATATAGTATTTATCTATAATGTGCAGTAACAGCAGTTTGGATATACCAAAATAACCAATCCATATGTGGTCAGTTTGTTCTTCTAGTCCTTTCTCTGCAAGCCTTGGCAAGCAGAAGAGTGAAATATGGCTCTTTCAGGTAAAAAAAAAAAAAATTAGTGCCTTTTCCACTAGTATTTAACCTTTGTAATGAAACCTGCATATATTTTGAAGAAGGGTAAAAAGCCCAGTCATTGGACAATTAGAAACAAAATATTTATGTGGTCCACAATTCACTTATCATACTTATAAACTACACTTAGAAATCTTGCATAATAGGAGGATACTACACAGTATTATATGGCTAGATCAATCGCTCTAAAGTCAATTTCTATTGCTGTAAGTGCGCAACTACTCTCAGATACATTTTTCTTTTCTTCTAAACAACCTACATCCTTAAGTTTTAATAATGTATAAGCTAGAGTGAATGACTCCTAAAATACATTGAAGGAATATCATCCTCAAAAATATTTTAAACTGCTTACCAATATATGGTCTTAGGACTAGTATTTCAATTAGACTATCGAAAAAGATAAACTATTTCATACATAGAATTATCAAATATGTAATATTTAAAGAAATAATTTCTATATTACTTACTACTATCGAAGAGTGACGAATATCTAGCGCATAACTGTTATCTGTAGGATGTATATGCAACCTCATAAATTTACTCAGGGTCTCCTCTTTGATTCCAAGTTCATGAAGGCCGTGCATCACTTTTCCTTCCAGTTTAAGAGTCTCTAAGATACTTTTTCAGGAAGATAAAATACATGTCTACACAGAACTCATCATTACATAAAAACTACTTTTCATACTAAAAATAATCCTCATATTAATAGTCTTAGAAATATACACATGGTCACACCTCTAAAGTTTTGCAGAAAACCCAGTGGGACTCTGGACCATCTGTCACAATCTGAAAGTTCAAATTTGGGAAGGAAACAAACCCTGAAGTACTCCACTGTAGAACACAGCCTGCAAGATTTTACAACTGTCTTCATTTCTATCCTACTTCATTTTGAGTATTCTCTATTCTTAAAGGTTTCTTCTAAAATATCATTAGCACTATCACTATCATTAAAAAACACCATTACAAAAAAAAGATGCAAGTGACTCCATCTCAAAACTCTGGCTGACAAAAAAAATAAGTACAAATTACAAGCACAAATACTAAGCCCAAGAAAGTTTAAGAATCTTTATGGAGAAGAAAATAAGACATTTTGAGTTAAAATTTGAAAATAAATAATAATAGATTGTGACAAATCAGTAGATTTACTAACAGTTTGCAGGCCACCACAGACAATTTTGAAGTAGTCCTGTTTGTTGTCATTGACAACAGAGAAGAATGCAAGGGAAAATCTTTGTGGTTTGAGTGCTTGCATAAAAGAGGCAAGTCACACCCAAAATAATTATACTATAATTGCACACACTAGAAAAGACTTCTTATACTAAAAAGCATAATGTCTTTGCATTAACAGAAGTTATCATAAAAGGTAGTCAGATAGAGACTCACAAGCATGCCAAAAGTAACCCAGGGTGTTGGATATCTAAATTTCATGCCTGCAATTTTTTCTTTTTAATTTTTAAGAAATAGGGATATGAAAACATTTAATTTACTGTAAAATGTGGTTTTTTTACAGCTATTGATTGAATTCTTTCCATTTCCAAATTAATTTTACATGGCAAGTTGTAAAATCTTAAGTGAATTAGAAAAAAATATTCCAAGAGAAAATGCTGTTTTCAACTACTTATGCAATGTTCACATTCAAAGCAAAACCACTGTAAACCAGTGCTTTCTCCTGGAGCATTTCCTGGCCCCCAGAATGCAACAGATGAGATTATCGACATGAGCACAACTTCTCCAGTACTATTAGTAATTCTGTAATCTTCAAACAAGATGTACCATCTTACCTAAAAGGATCATGAAAATCCAAGTCAATAGGAAGGCCATTTAGAAATAAATGTGCTTCTCCAGGTTGGATTCCAAGTGTTTCATGAAAATGCTAAAAAGTAAAAAGTACTGGTTACTTATTTAGGTATATGTCAACCATAAACATACATATATAAATACATACAAACACATACATCTATATATCTATATCACATATCTATAAAAATCCTTAAGAAATACTGCAAAATAGACACATAAATCTCTTCCACACAATTCCTTCTTTTATCTGAGTGTTGGAAAAAAATATTGACAACGAACTTTTTTGAGTGCTATTTAATACACTTTGAACATTCAAATACAAATGAAAGCAGCTGGTAATTCCCAAAAGAACCTACAGTGTCCCTACCTGTACAAGGCAGAGAAAAAGACACATTCTCAGTGTTTGCCAACACAAAGTGAAAATACACGTACAGAAATATGTCTTGTAAGTTTTTGAAAAATTCCACTTATCCATTCAGGAAAGGGAGAACATACATGCGTCCTGAAAGCAGCTTTTGCAATAGCACAATCTCTCAATTCCAAAAAAATGTGTAGTCACAATTGTTTTGGGGAATTAGGAAGAACAGAAAAGAAAGCTACAACCTCCTCTAATAAAGGGACCTTGAGAAAAATGCAGAGCAGAAAGGGATAGCAGAGCATATCTTTGCTTCGCAAGGAAGAAAAGAGATCCACAATAAACAAATACAACAGAAGCATTTAGGGAGTAAAGAATGTCTTATGGTTCTATTTCAGAGAGCTCTGAGGAACCATCCTGTTCAATCTCAGGTGGCTGTAGCAAGATCAATGACAGGAGCAACAGCAGCAGTGTATCCCAACTCAACCCATAAGGAGAAATGAGATTTCTGGATCTGTCTTAGTTCCCAACAAAGGAATGGAAATTAAAAAAATACGCAAAAAAAAAAATAAAAATTACCCATTTAGGTCCTACTTGCTAAATAAAGTAAGTGTGAGCAAACCATGCACTTTGAAGAAAAGCACTTTTAAGGAAGTAACTTGGGCTGCATATATTACTCCACTTATAAGCCTGTCACTGAGTAAATGAGAGAAAAAAATGAGAATACATTAAAAATGGTATTATTTCTTTAAAACAGTATGGTTACTTTCACGCACTCAAATGCAAATAAACTCAAAGCTAACTGGCTTGTGGCACTACAAGTGCAAACCCACATAAATGAGACAACAGTTTCCTTGAAGCTCCTTGTAATCCAACATGTGTGCATTATTGCTCATCATTTATTGAAAAGGTACCATATTTCTTGGTATATATAAATATTTCCACAACCCAAAGCAGAATGGAAATATGTAATGGTACCTAATACTAGGTTATGAAAGGCAGGGCTCTCTATGAAGGAAAACTGCACCTGTGATAGGTCTAACATAGAAAGAATGTTTATTGAAGTCCAATACCTGTCCTTGACCTTGAAAATCAACTTTTGAAATTTGCAAATTTCCTTTATTCTAAAGGTATAACCTGCACTTCATAGTCGTGCTTTCGTTGCTTTTTTGTATGCTTATTTACAAAAGTATAATGTAATTACTTACACTTGTTATAAAGTATCTAAATACATATATTCATACTGTGCTATAATGTGAAGAATACTGGGGACTTGGAATCACAGAATGGTTTGGGTTGGAAGGGACTTTGAAGATCATCTAGTTTCAATCCCCTTGCCATGGGGGGGGCCCCTTTCACTAGACCAGATTGCTCAAACCCTCATCCAACCCAGCCTTGAACACTTCAGGGGTGGGGCATCCACATTCTCTCTGGGCAGCTTTTTCCAGTGCCTCACCACCTTCGCAGTAAAGACTTTCTTACTTTCTTCCACATTTCTAACCTCAATTTCCCCTCTTTCAGTTTGACCCCATTACTCCCTGTCCTGTTGTCAGAGATCAGATTCGTATCTCACCGAGTAGCTTGACTGATGGGTCAAATAAGTCATGTTGTCTGTGTGGGGGAAGGGGGGAGGAGGAAGGGCTAGGCCTAGGCCTGCAGCCATCACGGCCAAGAGCACATGGCAGGGAAAGAGGTGTCGCTGGGTTGTCAGTCAACAAGGTCTGCCTGATGGCCCACCCACACCACACCACCTGGAGCCTTTGAGTGGCTGTGGCACCCCTCACTTTGGCTGGGGGGACAGTGAGGGGCAGTGAGTCAAAGGCCCCACCTAGAGGGAGTAGCCGCAATGGCCAGAGTCTATACACAGACACACACGAGGTCTCCATCTCACCTGTTGTCCTTGAAGCTGGCAAGATGTGACCTTCTTAGTAGTAACTATATTTCTCTCTCCTCTCTTTATTCTTTCTTCTCTTAATATCTCTTCCTTTAGTCTTGTGGGCAACTTAAAAACCTATTTTCTGTCTTTCACTTAATTTGTGGGTATTTCATTTAAGTTGTATGGAGTTTGTGGGTGCTGGGTGTAACAAAGGTCCCCTACTCCATAGCAATGCTTGCTAGTCCTAGTAATCTGCTGTAATGCTTTTGTGAGTTGCATTCTTTGTACTAGGTGTTAATAGTGAAATGCTTTTCCTTGGTTTGCATGTTATCTCTGTAAAAGGATTTTTGCCAAAGTGCCTATTTTCTCACCAAATTAAAAGAAATCTCTTAGAGAAGGGTGTGTAGGTTTTTCTCCAGACGTGAACTCAAAAGTCTCAAAAAACCAAAGGCATTGCAAGAATTTGTGTGAGCAAAATCTCTTAAAGCCTAAAATGAAAGTGTAACATCCAGTAAAGTTGGACTGGGGTGTAAAACCTGTCACTACAGTACCTGTCAACAAGTCCCTCTCTGGCTTCCCTGTAGGCCCCCCTTCAGACACTGGAAAGTTGCTGTGAGGTCTCCATGAAACCTTCTCTTCTCTGGGCTTAACAACCCCAAGTCTCTCACCCTGCCTTCACAGGGAAGGCGCTCGAGTCCCCTTAGCAACTTTGTGACCCTCCTCTGGACTCGCTCCAGCAGTTCCATGTCCTTATGCTAGGGACCCCAGACCTGTATACAGCACAGAATGTGGGGTCTCATGTGAGCAGAGGGGTAGAATCACTTTCCTTGACCTGCTGGCCATGTTTCTTCTCATGCAGTTCAGGATATGGTTGGCTTCCTGGGCCACAATCTGCAATTTGGGAGGATCTGCATCCCACTAATGCTAATAAATAACCAGACAGATCTTTTCTTTTAAAATGCAGTTAGTTATTATCATACACGAAAA
This sequence comes from Empidonax traillii, assembly GCF_003031625.1. Classification (NCBI taxonomy): domain Eukaryota; kingdom Metazoa; phylum Chordata; class Aves; order Passeriformes; family Tyrannidae; genus Empidonax; species Empidonax traillii. The sequence continues at coordinate 2,497 of NW_020959211.1, read as the reverse complement.
TTTTAGTAGGCACCTAAAAAGTGGATGTCAGAGGGCTTTCAAAAAAAAGGACTTTAAATTTATGGCAGTAAGTTTCCTGTAGTCAGATAAGAGAAGAAAAACCTGACAAGAGATAATTTGTTACTTTCCTAATTTATAAACCCCACTTTATTCCCAATCCTATACTCATGTAAATTACAGATCTTTTTCCTTTTTTTGTATGTCCCAGGACTTGGTACAGAAGAAGAAGGATTTCTATCTTCCTTACAACTAATTGGATTACTCCAGCCCAAGTGTTGGACTTTGTATTTATCTTTGTGAAATCCAATGCAAACATTAAAAACAAAAACCAACTAGAAGTAGTGGCTGGTGTCTGACATTTACATTTTTCCTACAACAGCTTCAATTATGTGCTCTCCCAAGGTCTCACTCTACATATCCCTTCTAAGCTGCCAAAATTCACAAATGCCTGACAAGACTAGGCACCCTTGCAGCAGGTCACACTTTGGATCATTTTACCTACACAGTTTGATCCTGAGACACAACCAACACAGGAAGAAAAGACAAACTGAAACAGGCAGGCACACAGCCATGAGCCTCCTCTGCACCAGCCAGTCCTAGGTATACCCGGAATTTTCCTGTACTTAACAAATCCAACTTAGTCTAAGGTTTAATAACAGCATTGTGCTATGAAGTGCTCTGACCACAGAGCAATCCCTCTCAATGCCACTGGATTCAAGCAGTGAACAGTAAATATAAAGATGATTGCAGTCTCCAGCAGTCTTACCAGTATCCTTCATGGCTCTTGCACAGATCTTGCGAGATCAGCTAGAACAGCCCTCTCACTGAAGCACCAAAATCAGCATTAAGGATATGAGATCTCTAATCACTATTGAAAGCTTACTGTCATAAGCCCAGACACTCATGTATATGCAGATACTGAGAAAGACTGTAACTGGCTGATGTAGGTCCTAAAAACACTAACTGAAATGAATGCAAGAATAATGAAAAAATTATCATTCACTGGGTATTGAAATGGGAGTTAAAAGTTTGTCAAATTCTTCAGTACTCCAGTAGGAAAAGATCTGAGCTGAATCACAGAATGTGTCAGGTTGGAAAGGACCACAGAGGGTTGCCTGGTCCAACATCCCTGCTCAAGCAGATTCATCCTAGAGCATGGCATAGGATTGCATCAAGACAGTTCTTGAGTATCTCCAGTGACGGAGACTCCACAATTTTTCTGGACAATCTGTTCCACTGCATGGCCACCCACATAGTAAAGAAATTCTTCATCATATTTAGATGGAACTTCCCATGCATCCGTTTCCTCTTGTCCTATTGCTTGGCACCATCAAGAAGAGCCTGGCTTCATCCTTTTGACACCCTCCCTTCAGAAACTTACAGACATTGATAAATCAGAGGTAAGATTCATGATACAGTTTTGATGTTAGGCATTTGACTGTTCAGAAGCGCATCCAATTTGCCATAAAAACATTGATGGATGGAGTATTTAGGCAGCCCATGCTAGAATTTAAGGTTGATAATAGTCATATAGTATTTTCTTGCTAAACTGTCAGCAAATTATTGCACTGGAAGTTGTGAGTTGTGTTTAATGAGGTTTAATTTTTTTCTTTTCTCTACAGCAGTTCTTCATCTATTTCTTGGTTAGGTATCAATTCATTACACCTAAATCATCACATGTCTTTCAACTTACAATATCTTTATTTCCTCCCGTTGCATTTCCTATTCAACTTTCATTATCTTGAGAGGGAATCATCCAGTTACACACAGCATGGGATCATATCTCTCCTGCTGCTAGATGGATGTACTGCAGTTCAAGAACTCACATTCCAATTTATTTTGCTCAAGCAGCAGTGTTCACGAAGTTTCCCTACTTTTATTCAACAGATTTCAGTTTTTAGATGTCAAAAGGTCTGCAAGCCTTTAGACTACATGAAGGACACAGTAGGAAATTTAAACTCAGTGTGATAGGTGTATAAAATCCTCTTAATGTAGTTAGTAGAAGCCATGGAATCATATGAGTGATTCAGCTGACCAACCACACAGATATCCAGTGTAATTTGTTTCAGGGCAAGATACCTTTGGACTGTAAAATACAGGTGAGGCAGAAGGGAATGGATGTCCCAGTGAACACATATGCCAGACCTGCATGGCTATCTCAGATAACCTGTAGCATTTCAAATGACACCAGAAGTTCAGGCTTAGGCAACTCAGCTGTGCCCCATAAAAGAAACACTGAGCAAGCTAAATTGTTTTTGATGTCCACTGACTACATCTTCATTGTCATAACATCTTATATATATATATATATATATATATATATATATATATATATATATACATACCTTTGCCTAAATGCATACTTCATTTCAATCCAATCTTAAGTTATTTTTCCTAATCCTTATACTTAGTAATTACCACTTTAACTCATGGTAGATCTTTACTTTTTTTTTTTTTTTTTTTTTTTTTTTTTTTTTTTTTTTTTTTTTTTTTTTTT
>NW_020959210.1:6733-10334 GCF_003031625.1 Empidonax traillii | reverse complement strand
GAGGAAGATTGCCAGAGAGAGCCAGACCCAGTCCACAACTCACACTGAACAATCCTCACTTGAGCAGGAAAAAAAAAATAAAAAATAGTATCAGTAAGAACACAAAGAAAAGCCTCACTTGAGAACCTGCTTCATTTTTGAGGAGCTCATTGTCTTTTCATCAAAAAGGCATCAGCAATGCAATCTGCTGTTTGCACGTGAAATACATTATTAGCAAATGAAAGAGGTGTGTGTATATATATATATATGGAAATATCTGTGCTAAGAAGACACTTGAAAAATAACCATGCAATAATGATAGAAAGAAACATCTGCTTGATGCCTAGCAGATTCTTAGTAATATGGAAAGAGGCAATGCTATAAAATGGATGTAAGAATTACATATTTTACTGCAGCGTGTTTCTATATTCTTTTAGGCATCTACTAGCCTTTCTCATTAAAAAGAAGAAAGTAATTTACATACATATGTTTTAAGAGAATCTAAAAGGTGTGATTAAATCCTCTTTTGCTAACATAGTTGTAGCCATAACGGTAACACATTGCAACTGTACTAAATAAAAAATTGACATATTGTACTAAATGCACTTTAAATATTTTGAATGTTTTAATAGTATTTTAAAAGGTAGTTATTCATTAGTTATTAAACAATAATTGTTTTCTTCCATTTAATTGTCATAATAATTTAATCAATAGCAAATGTTCAATACATTATGATAACTATTTTGAAACTACATTTAATTCCCAGAGTAGTTTTAAATCACAGGACTGCTGAAAATAAAAATATGCAAATAAATAATAAAGGTACAGTAAAGTGCTATTATTTTATTGTGATTCACATTTAAATAATGCATTACTAAGAGATTGTTATCTTCAGAAAACAGTATAATGGCTGGTTAATGAAAAAGCAGCATTAATTATAATAAATTCTGAGTAGTAATGGATTAATACAGAATATCAAAACAGAGTGAAAAAATACTTCAGAACAAGATTTAACCTGAGCTTTAAGACTGATTTAAGAGTCTGGACTTTTAAAGTTCATACATGAACACATGCACTTAACTTCAAATAACACACTATCCCCCTCAGCCACATGGCATGTCTGTCCATGCAAAGTCTATTCTAAAAGGACTAAAAACTTCTGTCACTGAGCAAACTTGGAGAAGGTAACACGACCTTGAAAAGTTGCCTCCTGTACCTGGGAAATTCTAGTCTAGTCTCACCTACTTTTCACACTGGGAGTGTTGAAAACCAAACTGGGGACAGTTTAGTTCCCCACCATCAGTGGAGAGAGAGGGAGAGCCACTTTCAGCACTCCATATTTCTCTGAAACACTCAGCACAGCAACTTGGAATGAGAGGAAAATGACTGTCCCTACTGAGAGAAGCAGCAGATGTGTGGGGGGATGTACCAACCTTACTTAAGTACTCCTCAGGTTCTTCCCAAAGGCTAACACTTATGGGAAACTGCTTCTTCTAGCGCTAGAAATTGTTGACCTCTGAGGTCAACAGTGGGAAATAAACTTCTAGATCAGCTGGTAAAACTGAGAACATGCCATAGAGCACTAGCAAAGTCCAGGCAGTTTCTGGAGAAACTGCTTAGGTAAGATTGCTTAATGGATGAGGAATAGGTATTTGAAGGTGAACTGCTGTAAGCTGGGGACTATGTCAGTGGAGAAATGAAGGTGTCCTAATGGTGGTCAAAAGGTGAATGATTTTGCATCATTTTGCAACTAAATTTCACTTAGGGAAAATTCTGAAGAGTTTCTCCTTCATAATTTGGACTACTGTAAGCATAACGTACCTTTTTCATTGTCTGCTATAAAAGACTAGATGGAAGCCTAAAAGGTCTCAGTTCTTATGTCAATCATAGCCTGAATTCAGAATATATAAACACTGACATAAAGGTTTTAATGTAGCCTGTGGTTACCCACAACCATTCATTTTGTGGAACATAAAACTTCCTACATCCCCATCAGTGAAAAAGTACAGGTCCTTAGTCATTCCTGACATAAAGAGAATGAAGGGGTGAAAAAGAAACAGACTTGTGAACTGAAAGCCCTTCACAAAAATCCCTAGAAAGAGAGAAATATGAACTACACTTACGGGGATTAATCATTCTCTTGCTGAAAGGGGCTTGGATATCATTTCTCCCATAGCCAGCAGCACTTGTGACCAGCAGGAGTCCATCAGTCTCTTTGGTATAGATTGGGCAGTCGTATAAACACAGAAAATGAGTAGCATTATCTGGCCCAGAAGGGCAATATCACTCCTACTGAAGTTGCCCAGACTCAGAGGAAGAAAAAAACCACATCAGAAATGCATAGGTGAAATAATAGATAATTAGAACTAGAACAGGTTTCCCAATTATTTAAAGGGAATGATAAAAGGAAACCATCTTTGAGTTACAACATTTTACACTTTTGATCCGTTAATTTTATATTTTTGGAAGTTTAATTGCCTTTTTACATTCAGGCATTAAGAGAATGTTTATTATTTCTTAGCACATTCTGTGTGGAATTTTTTACTGAACAATGCATAATTAAAAATATTGTTTTAAAATGCCTCAGAAAACTTAACTGATAGTCTGCCAAAACTCACTTCACCAAAACTAAATATTTTTTTCCTGGCACTCCTCGAATTCACTCAAATTATAATTATTATATCAGTATTCAAAAGTATATTAAGCCACTATTTATGTTATACATGGGCTTTCACACATTAAAACACCTCTTTTTACTTGAAAGGAATGTGAATCTCAGTGGACTAGCAAAAATTTTAGCTAGCATTCTATATTAGTTGCAAGCCTTTAAAGCTAGATGCTTTCAAACTCTATATTTTCTAATTAAACACATACAACAAGCAAAAAAAAAAAAAAAATCGGGAGATCACTCGTACTGTGAGAAGATGAGTCTGACGGGAAGAGGGACCTGCAGCAGCTCAAAGGCTGTAAACAGGATCTGCTGACTGTAGGAACTCAGCTCCTGGGATACCACTCACTGCAGAGCACTGATGAAAGAGTCAAAACAAATGCATGGATGGTTGAGAATGTTTTCTTAGAGACATGACTGACAAAAGCCCTGACACAACTGGGAGAGAAATGCATTCGTGCTTCCCACAGGAAGGCACTCCATGCACTGCCACCATCTTCTTGCCTGTTTATTTTCATAAAAACCTCAAGAAATTCTGGCTCGTGAGGTCAGTGGCCTGAAAAGTGACCAAGACGTACTTTTCAGCCTGCAGATCAGCAGGAACAGTGGCTTGCATGTATTTTCATAACAAAGTGCTCCCTTCTCTGCACAAGTGACTTCAAAAGGTGAAGGGGAGGCACTCAAGTAGCAAAGCAAAGCCACCTCTTCTGGCAGCTTTTAGACCATATTGTTTTTCCATTAAAAATCTTCTGCAATTGCCTACATGACATAGAGATCTTGTTTTGTGCATGAGGAATGTTTTGTGCTAATAAAAGCACCAAAATTATTTCTCTTTTCTCTCAGTCTCCTGCAGGACTGGTAAGTTCTTCAATATCCGTTTTTAAACCCTGAATTTCACATAGCAACAAAATCACTGTTCAATGCAGGGTCACTTAGTCTAATCAACCCTAACCA
>NW_020959210.1:0-6276 GCF_003031625.1 Empidonax traillii | reverse complement strand
ATAGGCCAGAGGTAATTAATCACTGTAACTCAAGCACATAACTATTTCACAGGTATGCTAAGGGCAACACCAAAATAATGAAGTATACATTATTTTAGGGTCTTTGTGGCTTCTCCTTTTCCTTGCCAAAAATTAATCAAGAAACTCAATCCTGTTTTCAATTCTGACAATATCACCCCTAATCTTAGTGAAATAAACCGCTCCTGTTTGTTTGTTTTCTCGCAAAATGCATAAACGCATTTATCTTGGGTTTCCATCAGTACCACAGCAGAGGACACCTTCCCATAGAGTAAAACTCCCACACAGTAAAATTTTTTTACATCATTTGCACTGTTGTTCTCAGCCTCACCCCTTCATAGACCCTGTGGGTTATCTTGGTTCACTCTGCTTGACAGCTCTGGTGAATGGAGCTGTGCCAGTCCACCCTGAGTCTGGCTCAAATTAAAGAGTGTGTGCCTGACTCCAGCATGGTTGGAACTGGAACTGGAAAGGGAATAAAAAGAGTGTATTGGAAGGCAGAGTGGAATCTCAGATAATTTCCAAGGCAGATGAAAAACCTGAGAAAATATTCATGTGGCACCCTTGGGACAAGGGGTAAAGAAAAACCCAAACCACAGACCAGAGTTCATATAAACAAAAGGATTAAGGCTTGCCACAATTAAAGCTTCACACTAAATGAAATAATTTTTTAAATTGAAAACTCTTTCTGTTAGTCACCCACTGTAATGTGGAACAAGAAAAAGATATCTTTTGAGACAGGTAATTCCCTTCAGATGGCCATAGCTGCACAACCTCAGAGAACTGCAGCAAGACCACTGCTTACAGAGTTGTGGGGTTACACCTTCAACCTTCCCCTATCAAACCTTGAGTGGGCTGTACCCTTTAAACAAAAAAAATCAGCACAGAAAGCTGTCAGACTGACTGCTGCAAGGTAATTCAAACACCTCAAGAACTCGTCCTCTGACTCCTCCAGGGCCCCAGCTCCTTGGCTGAAACAGAATAACTGAATGAATAAAAAGCTTCCAGAGAAGCTTAAAATCACCACTTCTTTCATGGACTGGAGTGGACTAGGAGTCATCAGTTAAACTAACAAAGTCCAAGGGTGGTAAAGTCTTAAACCTCTCAAACGTGACTAAAAGAGTTTTTTTGTGATTATGTCTGCAATGCTACATTGCAAACATCTTGAGTTTTCGAAACTTTACTTTCTTTTCTCCAACTGGAGTCAAGCACATCACCAGCAACTTAAATCTTCATGCTTTTAACAAATTAATCCTCTTAGCATCCCTGTTGGGTAGATAGGCAAAAACTTTTCTTGTCTGTAAAACTGAGATAAGTGCCTTGCTTAAGGACATGCAGTTAGGACTGGGCAAAATAGGGTTAAAATTTAGTAAACTCTCTCTCATTTGTACTCCAACAACTACATTACACCATATAGACTGTGCCAACTATTAAAACAAAACAGAAGACAGAAAAAAAAAAGACAGATAAACCTTTCCTCATTAATATTCTCACTAATACTAGAGATGAAACACCTTATAAAGTACCTATTTTCCTGGCTATTGCTTGCATTATGGAGAAAATGATTTTGAGACAAAACACCAAGATTTTTAATAAAATCAGACATTTTTTTTTAAATTATTCAAAGGCACGCAGTAGGAATGTACCAAAAAATGCAAACAGGTAATGAAATTAATTATGAATGGTCACGAACAGTTTTGTTCATTATATGTTTACTGTGATTCCTAATTAGAACACTCAATATCCTTCATTTTTGTAAATCACTGTAACATGTGATAAATTTCAAATACGCTCATTTTAACCACATATAAAATTATATTTTCTAAATAATTTATTTTAGCAAGTAAATATTGCTTACTATAATGCACATACAATCTCCCACTAGTTACTATGACTTGAGACAAGGAGCCAGTACCTTGTACCATTTGACACGCACTCTATTTTTTAAAAGACATTTGATTTTTGATCATCCTGAAATATCTTAAAATGCTGTACAAGTCAAATGTTATTTTCCTGATAATTGCAGTAAAATTACCTGAGTTAGGTTTACAAGATGGTCTTCTAAGCCTTGAAATAGTCATGACAGAAGAGAATTTATTCTTATCTCAGGCTGTCAAATCCTGATAAAAGATTAAGAGAAGACATACTCAAGCCTTTTTGTATAAAAAAGTGTTAACACTCATTGATACAATTTCCATTTTCATATAATCCCTAAAGACATTAAAAAAAGGGGGAAAAAATGAAAAAAACCCAATGTACCTTTTTCATACCATACTTTACCTTGCTACAAGATTTCATGCTATCAGAAACACATGACACTTTATATCCATGGTCTTTCTACGTCAAGAATATCTATACTAGCCAAGACATTGCAACTTTTACAGACAGAATTTCAGGACAAGGCCCCATTTTTTGATAGAGAGCAAGAAATTTTTTAATCAGATTCCTTTATTTCCTTTAATCAGAGCAAGAAATTTTTAATCAGATTCCTTGAACAAAATGAGAAATTTTGTTTAAGTAAAGATACATGAGCTGAGATTTGGAATACCAAAGAACTTTTCTTATTTATAACTTGATGGGTAGAGCAAACATTAAGACCTAAGAGGATACTCATACTTCTACCAAGTATTTCCTGGCCAATAAAGACAAAATCATCTACTGTGACTATGCATGAGCAGACCAAGTGTCTGGACATGCACAGTAAGCAAGATGCTCTGAGACATGCCAGAGGTACCTCAAACATGCTGTGCAGGTCATTTTTGCATGTGGACACGTGGGAATCCTGGTTTCAGACTCACTGCTGCTGTTTCTGAGCACAGGATGCCCAGTAGCTCATTCAGAACCACTTTTCCATTCACACTGCCAATCTGAGAGCTGAAGCAGGTGGCCAAGGTAAGGCTGCTTCTTCCACTTGGAAAAAAAGTCTTTCTGGGAAGATAAAAAGAAGACCATGCATGGGGAAACCCAAACATATGGTAGCCCTAATAACTATTTCTGGTTGTAAATGTTTATGGTGCTTATCACATGGCTATCACTTCCTTACAGTGAACATCTAAGCATCTATAGTACTGGGTTCCTGTACAGTACAGTGCACTGAACCAAAATAACTTAAATAGCTACTGAAGCTACTGCACTTGTTAAACAGGCAGTCTAACAGCATGTTCACTGTTTTCCCTAAGTGCCTGAGCAGCAATTTCCAGAGATTAAATCACCTTTGTTTATAATTGCTTTACATTGAATGCTTCTTCAAATAACTTTTAAATATTTAATAAGACTTTCTTTTTCTACGTAATTTCCTAAATGTCAGTTAATTCTCTACAAACATCTCTGAAATATTGTTCTCATATCTGTATTAAGATTATTACTGTATTCTCAGTTTTCCACTTTATTTTTTTTTTTGGAGATTACCTTGGCGTACATTATTGCTGTAAAATGCAATAACACCTAGTATAAAACCTTGGAAACAACCTGTTTTATTTTTTTTATTTTTTTTATTTAAGTACATAAACTTCAGAGAAGCCTCATTTGGGCTTCCAGTAGAAATGTGCAAAATTCTCAATATGGTTTTGCAACAGACTCATTTAGTGGTGTCCTTATATGCTACAAAAAGGCACCACCACACTGCTTCTTAGGAAGAGCTGCAAAAGGGAGAGAGAATCCACAAAAAGAACTGAAATATAATAATTTTCAAATGTCCTTTGTGGACCAAAATTTAATTACAGAACTGATATGGCTACAAAATAACTCAGTCCACCCCTCGTTTGGGACCAAAGGTAAAAGAAGACACCTTACCCTTAGAAGTTTTCTGGATCAAGAAAAGAAGTTGAGACCAGATATACTGCTCAGGACACAATTCTCTCTTTGTTATGCTTAGGCTTGCTTTTTGTCATGGGTTTGCCAAGCACTGTAACCACAGGGTTACAGAGTCAACAGCAGCCTTTTCCTCTTTCCAGTCTGGATTTCTTGAATTATCATCTGCAAAATTACAGAAGAGACAACATTCTTCCTCCAATAACTTTGCAAGCAGATATAATTGGGCTGTGCCATTCAGATGAAAGTGGGAGAAGAAAGGAAAATCAGAGGGGAGATGAAAGCCACAAACCTATTCTGAGATTTTTCATGCTGGAGAAATGAGCTGACATGAACCTTGTGAACTACAACAAGTCCTGCACCTGAGGAGGAACTACCAGTACATGCTGGGGGCTGACCAGCTGGAAAGAAGCTTGGCAGAAAATGTCCCAGTAGACACCAAGCTGGACTCATCCATGGACATAAGTGCCATAATAACCAAACTCTCATCCATGGGCATCAATGCCCAAATAAATTCTCAGAGATGTGCAGTTGAACACAAGTTCTAAGGACCTAACTGAGTCTAGTGATGAAAGAGATTCTTGGGCCTTGAAATGATGTTTTTTTCTGATCATACTCTGAAATATTTCTGTGTAAAAGCAGAAGAAAAAAGTACTGGAGTATGTTTCCTAGGAACCCTATTGACACTCTCTTTGTTCTTTGAAGGAAAGAAGAAACCAAAAACCATTGTAGGTTCATAAAAGCCCTCTGATTCTCAATGCTATTACACCTTGAGAAACATGTATGCATTGCAGAATAAGGGATATATTTTTATTGCTTTAGTGTGGACAAATGCCCCCTCACAGTATGAAACAGCAAAAGTAAGAAACTGATTTGTGGGTGGTGATTTTGCCTTTTGGAGTTTGGTTTGGTAGCATTGGTTAGCTTCTGAGTTCTGATGCAGACAGTTCTCTAAAAAGGTTTGTAAGAAGTACTTGCTTCTTCAAGCACTTGGCTGTGAAATCACTTAATATCTGAGAAAGATGTGCTCTTAATATAATGCAGCAAATAAATATCAACAAAGATGTAAAGGAGATTAGAGGAGCAGATTAATTTTACAATTTCATAGAGTCAATTTCCAGCAGATAAGTTAAAAACTCTTCTTCTAAATTATTTGTATTGGCTGATAAACAAAACACATGAAAGTAGAGGATTGATTACACTGCTGTATATAATATCTTGTAAACACAAAGGTGTCCTCTTCATAAATCTGCAATAGCATACATACTACTTCTGTATGCAGTGTTAGTAAAGAAATTAAATTCCACCCTTTGTAATTAAAAGGTATTTTAGAAAGGATTATATGAAAGTTGAAATGAAAAGACAAATAGTACTGCAGACAAAATTTAGGAAATTAATCTGAGATCTCATTTTACTCTCTCTTCCCCATTGTTTTGATTAATTAAAATTTATTTTCTATTAAAACAAACTAACGCACATACACAAAACTCCAACCAACACTGTTGAGGTGGGGAGTAAAAAGAGTTTTAACAATCTTCTTGTTCAGTAAAAAAAATTAGGTAACATTTGAAAGCTTATATTGAAAATATATCACATGGACAGATGATGAAACTTGCAGAAAGGAAGAAAAAGAATTGTTCTTACTTCTATTTCTGTTCCACAGAATGTGACTCCACACAAATGTAAAAACACAATTAACCTCAGGCACCTACAAATGGCTTTGGAGCTACTGAGAGGATTTCTTTTATTTGTCAGCATTCTATATGAAAAGATGTATTTTTTTCAACAGCATTTTGCTGTACTTTCCTGTGAAGTGCTGAGGTTAGAAATTTCCTCGAAATAATCGTACATCCCAACACTTCACCAGTGAAAATGTTCTTCTGATTAAACAGTTATTCTTTAAAGCAGACCTGACATCTCCCAAGCAAGGAAGCCTTGGAAGGTCACAGATTCTGTCTCCATAGGAGGCCAAGCTGTTTAGCAGAAAGGATGACCTACTGTGGAAACCAATGACCTAGTAAAAAATAAACAGTACTGTGCTGTAAAGTGGTGGAGCCAGCTGAGAAATAGAGAGCTCAGTAATGAACTGCCTTCCTCCTACAGAGATCAAATCATGTTAAGTGATGCTGCTAAAATAAATCACATTTTAAAGTCTTTACCTGAGACATTAACAACTTAAGTTATTAAAACACAAAAGTATCTCTTTCATTTTCCAACATATATGAACACAATTATTTGCTCTTTGCAAATGACTGAAGTCCAAACTCTCAGCTTAACACCCACTCAGTAAAATATTTACAATATGCATATTAGCCAAAGGAGCTTAAATATAATTTTAATGTTTTTCCACATAAATTAAAAATTCAGAGAATTCTCTGCTGAATTCAATGAACTCTGAATCACGGCCTCAACTCAAAAATTTCTTTTTTATTAATATTGTCTAATAAT
>NW_020959209.1:8267-10334 GCF_003031625.1 Empidonax traillii | reverse complement strand
CACCCCTGTCATGGAGTAGTCTTGCAATCAGTAGCATACTTGTTATCAGTGTGATACCTGCAATGTTTCCATTGCCCCAATTATGGAAAAAATATTTTCTTCTTGTGTTAATCCTGTTTCTGATAAAAAAAAAAAATTCTGAAATATATCAACAAAATAACAACTATGTATGAAATCCAAAATAAGACATATTATTATTCAGGGAGCACTGTTAAAAGACTGATAAAAATTCAATATAATGGAACAAATGAAGAAAAAAGAAAATACTTTTAGCGTCTGGGATTAAGAATGTTAGATATTGAATGAGTGGTGTTTCTTAGTAGCCATGGTATTGGTATAAAAAAACCTAATTGGGATAGGGAAGTAGTAAATGCAATAGTTTTACTGCAATTTTTCCAGTACTGAACCGTGACCACAGAATAACTGAAGAAATCTCACTTTGTAGTTAGTAAAGAAAGAGAATGGCATATAATGGAGGGAGGAGAAATAAAAGGTTTAAAGATACAGAACCAAAGACTTATAGAGCTATAGTTACTCACCAATAGCCTAGGCTATAATATGAGACAGTTTTCCCTTTTCTAAAATGATTCAGTGTTACACAACTGGAATAAAATTAGGATAGCAATGAACCTTTGTCTTACACAGATGCAAAAGGAAATAATTTTTATAATAAAGCTGCACTGTAAATGTAATAGGGAATAGAACCTTCGCCTAGTGTCTTCAAGTGCTTCTCTAAAACATTAGAAGTAGAGGCACAAATGCAACACCCAAGTTGAAGGTAAATGTATTAAAAAAAAAAAAAAAAAAGAGTAACAAATTATTTTCTCCTCTGTACTGACACAATTCAAACTGTTCATGCTTCCAGTCTTCCCCAAGACAGTACGATTCCTGGAACCAGCTTTCCTTTGATTCTTCCTATGTGGTATGATAAAGTGTTAATTCTCCAAACATATGGTGGAATACTAAATGATAAACACATACTGAAGGCCCCAGGCCACTAGGAAAAGTTTCAGATAAACTGCTTATCTCAGTTGTACTTCCAAGTCTTTAGAGGTTTGTCCATTTCTAATTTACCATGAGAGTTGTGGGAAAATAATCCTTGCTGCTGGTAAAACTCATGAAAACTCATGTCTTGCCAGGAAAAACGAGGCCTTTTTGGGGAAGGGGAGGGTGGTGGTGGTAATGGGAACTGGAAAAATTTAACACAGAGTACCAGAAATTAGCAGAATGTGGAATTAGTATTAAGACCTACAGTTTTATGGGATGAAGACAGGTTTGCTATTTTCATGGAACACATCTGTTAAATTCTGCTATTATCTTAATATTTTTGAGTGTGTATATAATGCTATGATTTAAATATAAACATATTACAATTTTAACTGTTTTTAATAGTGATAAGATTTTTTTCCCTTCTGCTCTGAAATAAGAATGTGGTATAATGCATCTTATACTAATACAGTGCAGTTAACTTTTGTTATTTTTGAGTCTTGAGGACAGCTTTCAGGTTTTTCTTATCCTGTATAGATAATATAGATACAGAAATAGTCACTTTGATGACTTTTCATTTTCTTCTTTATAAATCATTGTCATAGAGTAATATTCCTTCTGTATTTAGAAAGGCTTAAGAAGGAAAACTGAATATTCCTACTTAAAAACTCTGTAACACTGTGTGTTAAAAATGCAACTGTGCCAAAACAGTATTCAGGCTTCAAAGTAGAAAACATCCATATTTTGGAATTTTGGAATTAGGACTGTTAAGTCATATTCGGAGTGTTTACCTTCTCCAGGGATTTTAGCCAAAGATTCTCATCTCCTTGGTTAGTAGAGCCCAGCCTGGTGCATGGATGTACAGCTTTCAATCTACTCTCTAGTAAAGCCAGAATGCTATGAACTCCAGGGAAACAATGAAACAGTGACAAGCTGAATACAGAGCCTGGAGATGGAAAACCCGCACAGCAGATTTGATCAAGTATTTGATCTTATTTTATTAGTTTATAAAACAATACTAACAGCTGCTCACACATTCAGGGTCTTTTTTCCATTTTTCTTTTTTTTTTTTTTTTTTTT
>NW_020959209.1:0-3207 GCF_003031625.1 Empidonax traillii | reverse complement strand
CTGCTGTAGACATATTCACTGAATCCAATTTAGTTTGGGCACACAGAGTACCTCTACATGTGCAACACAGATGGTAAATGAATATGAACAAATTACTTCAAACTGTAAGCATGTCAGACTTATTATGGATACCTGCAGCCTGTTCAGTTGGGCTGATCTGTCCAAGCGTAATGGATACTTCCATGGATATTGAGCAACTGTTCAAACTGACAGAGCCTTTACTCCATCTAGGATGGGTGGACCTCTAGTTAAGTAGTCAAAGTTTTAGCTTTTAGCAAGAGACTTTCTTCTCAGAGAAATGGAGTTATATAAATAAAATGCTCTCAACTGTTGTAGTGGTTTAACTCCAGGTGACAACTAAGCACCGTGCAGTTGATTGCTCACTTTCCCCCACAGTGGGATGGTGAAGAGAAACGGAAGAGTAAAAGTGAAAAAACTTGTGAGTTGACGTAAAGACAGTTTCATAGGTAAAGCAAAAGCTGCGGATGCAAGGAAAAGAATACAAGGAATTAATTCACTCCTTCCCATTGGCAGACAGGTTCATCCATCTTCAGGAGAGCAGGGCCACATCATGTATAATGGTGACTTGGAAAGACAAACCCCATCACTCCAAAAACCTCCCCCTGCCTTGTTCTTTCCCCAGCTTTATATGCAGAGTGTGACACCATATGCTAAGGAATATACCTTGGATCAGTGTCCTGGCTGTGTCACCTCTCAAATTTTGCATACTCCAAGCCACTGGTGGGGTGGTGTGAGATACAGAAAAGACTTCGATGCTCTATAACCACTGCTCAGCAGTAAGCCAAACACTCCTGTGTTATTAACAGTTTTCATCACAAATTCAAACCATAACCCCATAGAGCTACAAAATTAATTCTATTGCAGCAAAACCCAGCTGAAATTTTGACACAGCCTTAAACAGAGACCACAAAATAGTATCTCTCTGTTTCTTTGAGGTATTTACTCTTTCCTGCATGTGAAAATAGAAAGTAAATCTTGCAATAACATTAATGATATCAACTTTGTAGCAGACCCTGCATACTCTAAATTATAATAAATATTTATAGTACATGAAATTATTAATCTAACACTAATGCAATATTTAATTGTGTTTTTTGTAAGCAGTCATGTATCAATACACAAAAAAATCATGTCCAACACAAAGAGTTTTCACACTCAGCCTTATTTCTGTAAACTTTTACAGATAAGACCAATTCATTCACTGCCCTGTATCAATAACTTTTTGGATAATTTGTGAAAGGGAAAACATAGTTTAGTTGCTGCTAATTTAACTTTCCAGAAATATGAAAAGATTTGATGTAAGTAAGAAAAGTGTAATTTGACAATGATAAAAGCTGAATAGTATATGTGTTAGAAAATGAAGTTTTTCAGCATAGTGTCTATGTTAAAGCATACTGACTGTGTTGTGTTTTGAACACATACCTTTTAGCCATCCAAATTTTAATTCATGATCTGCCACTTACTGAATTATGAAGCCAATCAAAGACATATGTTTAATAGTTAAAAAAATCAAATTATAGACCTTGATTGACAAATGACACATACTGAGGTAGCAGTATTCCTCTGGCTACCTATGCTTTTGTAGATATATCTAGTAGGAGACAGTTGCCCTCTGCACTTAATAAATAGAAAAAATAAGTACTTTTGGTGTGCAAATCTGTTGAACTTGCTATTTGAAACAGACCATATTCATTGTTGCCTTGAAAGAACTATATCTCTTCATTATGCAAAACAGAATCCACGTGTAATTGAAGCAATCTCTTCCCTAAAACTTATTATAATTTATAAAGTAAAATAGCTTGTGTTTTATACCCAAAGTCATTGTTTATCATGTTGCTTATTATGCTTTTAAGAAATTCCAGGGTCATATGTTACTGACTAATGTATCAGAACCCGACTAAAGTAAACTGAAGAGAAGTAAGGATAAGATGTGTTTCAATACGGTTGTGAGGATTTGTTGTTTGGTTTTGAGATTGTTTTTTCCTTTTCAAATTACAGATTTTCTAATCTAAGCTCTTAGCTTTCTTTAGGGAAGACAAGTCATCCCATTCTAAGGTAGGTAAGCTAAAAAGAATGAAATAAAGTACATAAATGATTCTTCACCTTTAATAAAGGGAGACTAAGCAAGTAGTTGACACTAGATACTTGCATTTTAAAGCAGCTAAAATTAGATAAATTGAATCTGCTCCTGCGGGGGCTAAATCCACAGAATTAAGTCAGTGTCATTCTATGTATGAAGATGAAAGTTTAGAAAATACAGGAATTATTTCCCAAATCTTGTATTATGAGATACTTAAGTGGATTCTTTTTTCATTTTAAAAAATATTATACGTATATATGTGTTTATTATACTTACAAACACACACATACACAGATATAGACGCATTATATATGTATATATGTATAATTTATATATATTTATATATATATTTATATATATTATATATATGTATCTATTATGCACATAGATATGTATAATATATATGTTTATATATATATTTACAAAATTCCCAAGAAATAGTAATACATTTTCTACCAATGCCTGGACTTTTATTGAACATGACTATTTTCTGATTTGAGTAGTTTTCTCTGATTTTATCAAGCAAGATAATTCATAAACTATGTTGTTCAAATAATTAATGCTACAGATGCTACAGGAATGCTTATGATATTTTTTGCCTTGGCTGTATGGAAAACTAGGACATCTTTTTTGAATTTCACCAGAATATTTTCAATGCAGGACCCCAGAGAATGGGAAATGTTCTTGCATAATGGAGGACAGACTTCACTGAAGCACAAAACAGCCTTTCTCCTTAGGATAGTTCTCCCTCGAGACATTCCCCAAGTGAGTCTAGAGTTTCCTTAAAGCCTCTCATTACATTTCTCTAACACTCAAAAATGCAGAAGAAACATAATTTGCAAAATTTTAATTTATCACTAGTATGTTTAATGATCTGGTTTGTTTAATATGATGGGATGGTTCAAGGTTGTTATTTTCAATTGTTATATCAAATAAAATTGACATAGATTATGCTTTATCTCATTATACTAGTTTTTGTTTCTTTTTATTGAAAAAATTCTAATATTTGACTAGATAGTAAAATTGTGCAAAACCTCAGCATTCTGGTAAAGGTAATAAAGACTTTTACCTAAGCCTTTTTCTCGGTAATGTAAAGAAAAAAATAA
>NW_020959208.1:0-10336 GCF_003031625.1 Empidonax traillii | reverse complement strand
GGGCATCACCTGAAAGGCAAATAGGACATACCCTCATGTCAACTGGCATTCAGCAGAATTTACTTCTTTTATGCTTTATGGCTAGTGTTTTGAATTGTATTTCATGTAAGAATGAGATCTAATTAGAAGATCAGTTAGGAGAAATACCAAATATTTCATTGCAAATGCCAGATGTTCTCAGTATAAATTGTCTTGTAAGTAGCAAAAGCTCTTGCTGCTATAATACCTCAGAAGTACCAGACAGCGCTTGCTGCAGAGTACTCTAAGACTGTACATTTCCTCTCATTCTTGACAAACAGCTCTTTGTCCAAAGAGAAGCTCTAAATGACTACAGGAATATATACGTTTGGGATGCAGCTTGTATTAATAGAAGGCAAATCTTTCAGAGTTGTGAAATCCCCCTATATTTACCATTTCACTGTTTCACTGGATTAGTCCAATTGTATTTCTTCCTAATCAGAAATCATCTTGAAGTGGTGGTGTGGTTTAATCCCTGCTGGCAACAAAATACCACATGGCTGCATGCTCATTTCCCCACCCAGGGTGGGATGGAGAGGAGGATTGGAGAGGATAAACCTCATGGGTTGAGATATGAACCATTTAATAATTGAAACAAAATACAATAATAATATGCTAATAATAATAATTGGCATGAAAAGGAGAGAGAGTAACAGAACCCAAGTGATGCACCACACAGTTTCTCACCACCCTCTGACCAACGCCCTGCCTGTTCCCCAGCAATGCTTGGCTCCTGCCAGACAACTGCCCCAGTTTATACACAGGGCGTGGTGGTTTACAGTGTGGAATATCCCTTTAGCCAGCTCAGGTCAGGTGTCCCAGCTGTGCTCCCTCCCAGCTGTTTGTGCATCTGCTCCCTGGCCAAGCATGGGAATCTGCAAAGTCCTTGACTTGGGGCAAACACTAGCACGTTATCATCATAAATCTCACATTAAATCCGAAACACAGCGCTGTACCAGCTACTAAGAAGATAATGAACTCTATCTCAGCCAAAACCAGGACAAATGGGATCTGGGGTCCAGACTATTGACCAGCTTTAATCACATGAGGCCCAGCCCAGCCCCTTACTGCCTGTGGGATGTCCCTTCTACATGTCGTGGTTTAGCCCCAACCAGCAGCCAAGAGTAATGGAACTGCTTGCTCCTTCCTCCCCAGAGGGATAGAGGAGAGAATGAGAAGAATAAAACTCATGGGTTGAGGTAAAGACAGTTTAATAGGGAATGCAAAACAAGGAATTAATTCATTGCTTCCCGTGGGCAGGCAGGAGTTCAGCCATCCCCACGAGAGCAGGGTCTCATCACATGTAATACGGACACCATCCCTTTGAATGTCCCCCTCCTTCCTTCTTTTCCCAGCTCTGCATGCTGAGCATGATGTGAGGTGCTGTGGAATATCCCTTTGGTCTTTAGGGTCAGCTTTCATGGCAGTGCCCCCTCACAACTTTTTGTCAACCCTCAGTCTACTCGCTTTTGGGGTGGGGGGCAGAAAAGGCCTTGGCTCTGTGCAAGCACAGTTCAGCAAGAATGAGAACATCCCTGTGTTGTCGACATTGTTTTCGGCACAAGTCCAAAACACAGCTCCAGCCAGCTACTGTGAAGAAAATCACCTGTACCCCGGCCAAAACCAGCACAGTGCACAAGGTTAAAATGCATAAGTACAGAGATTTCACTTCTAACAATTATGCATCAAAATATTATGTGACTTCATGGAAGAGACAAAGAAATTACTGTGATGCGAATAACCACTGGACTGCTCTAATAAATGGGAATGAACTCTTTAAATAGTGCCTATAAATGGTGCTGATAATCGTGGCTAGTTTTAAAAAGATGTGTATTGTGAGTCTCCATTCTATCCTAGAATAAAAACTAAGTATTCTAAGTATTCTTCTACATAGCTGGAGGAAAAAAATCTGTTCTCTAAAAATAAATTTCCAACTCTACATCTTTGTGCTGAATAAGTGTGTAGTATCACAAGTTTGTGGTTGGGTTTTGTGAGTGGCTTTTTTCCCCGCCACTGAATTGTGAAAGAATTGTTGTGTGGCTTTAGTTCTCGTGGTGCATGCAAAGGGTGGTTCCTGGAAGACCTCCTAAATGCAAAGCTGGTAGGATGCAATGATCAAAAGCACTTCCTGATTCGCTGTCTGGAAGCGGAAGAAAAGCAACCAATAATGCTGCTGAGGGATATAAGTAGGAAATGGTCTGAGCCTTTCTTCTTTATGGAGAGAAACAGACCTTAATGAGACATAAGCATTTACTCAAAGTATATACTGGGATATTGAGCTGGCACTGTGGACAGTTTCTCTAATTTTTCTGTTTTCCAACCATCAAGACATTGAATCTGAGCTTCAAGTTCTCCTGCCCAGTGCAAGTGTATCTTCAGAAGAAAGGGGAAATACTGGATTAAGCTGAAAGCATTATTATATACTGAAGAAAACTTGGAATTGCCAGTGCCTGGAAGAAAGACCAACCCTGTAGTGGAATAGCTGTTAAAGCAAATGACGCATTATATTCAAGATAAGAAATTACTCAAAATAATCTTAGAGGCTGGATCTTCTCGAAGCAGATTAAAAGCAGGAGTTTAATTTAGATGCAGTCAGTCGATCTTGCAGGACAGATGTATTTCTAGAGATAAAAGTTTGCCTTTGAATAATCCCAAAATCAGGCTTTGGCAACATTATGACTGTATCCCTTAACCTTGGTATGACTCTTCAACTCAGGAATGAATAGTACTGTTTTATTTGCTGCCAAACTTTCAGTTACTGGAAAGGAGGTGGTGAGGTTTGCTATGGTAACATCTGCATTCTGAGTTGAAGTATTCAGTAAAGAGGGCAGAAATTGAGTGTGATGTCTGTGATGTTTAGTTTGATAAACTATTGAGCTGTTATTCCAGGTTCTGACTGACTGTAGATGCTGTCTGCAGGAATGATGGAGTATAGCTAGTTAATGGCTGATTTGCCTAATCTTTCATTATGTGTAGCACAGTGCTACATTAAATGTACTTATATTTCATCTTAAACCACTTGGCATATCCTTATTGTCTGCAAAAATCTGCTTCTGCCTCTCCACAATTATGACCTTTTCTTATTTTGTTTTGATCAACCTTTTTTGTGGGAGGTGATAGTAGGAGGAGATTCTGTGACTCTGATGTATTAATATGTTTTTAACTAGAGGCGAGTTAGAACTATGTCGATACATGGTACGGTGGTACTGTGCTCTGCAGTTTTGCTCAAGCAAAATGGGGGCTGTGGGCAGGGAGCACAGAGGAGTTGTTCTTTTTGCCCTCTTGAACACATTAGACTCTTCTCAGGGATCCACACTGAAATCTTAATTCACATGGTGAACATGGGATGCAAATGGGGTGGGCATCCAACCCTAGAGCTCAGCAGGTGCTCCAGGTCTCTCCAATTGCATGGAGTTCCAGTTGGTAGCTCCTGTAGATTGATGGGTTCAGGGTATGCAGGCATTTAACACTGTTTTGATACATTCTTATCTTGAGATGCAGAATTATCTCCTCCTCTGTTGGGTTGGTGTTACGTGGTGTCCCACATGGTTTGTGTAAGCGACATTCAAAGGCACAAAATACAGAAAACATGCTTGGTGTTGTGTAAAAATCAAACACCAAATAGCCAAATGTGGCCTGGAAAGAGACTGAAGGGTAATTTCAAGTGAGAATACTCCTTCATTATCATCAGTTTGACTTTATAAAAAGTGGCTTGGCCAGTCTTTGCTTCTTACCATATGTATTTTTCAGCCTCTCCACAAGCCTAGTAGAATCGTCACATCTGTTTGTACTATACCATTTTAAGTTTACTTTGTGCCATGTAAACAAGAAATATAGCTTAAAATAAAAGCCTGCTTATATCATAGAGTGTATTCCTTTGGCAAGAAGCAAAATGGATTTTATGGTAAATTTTATAAGTATGAATTCTTATGACAAAATGAACTGAGTATAGTGTCACCCCAGACTTGGCAACAGCAGCGTCTTGTTGGAGGATGAAAAGGATATGACAGGTAAAACTCAGTTATAACTGCTTATATCTTCTTTGTTTGTGGTTTTGTTTTATAGGCAGGGAAAGAGACAGAGCTGCTGGTTTTAATTAATCCCTAAAAGATAAAGTGTAGTAAATGTAAAATGGGAGTGGCTAAGCAACAGTAAGGAGAATAATTTGTAGGTGTTGAAATACAGTAAGTATTTGGGGAATACAGACTGAATCTTAGGGATAAATTATTTTCATGTTCTTCCAGGGAATCCTAAGCCAGTCCAGCTCTCAGTGATTTTTGCCCCAGATCCAAATGAATTCCTCCCCATGTGTCCGAGTCCTGTCAAGTGGAAATGCAGGATTGCTGGTAGCAGCCTGTAAAGCGCCCCATCGCCTCCCTTTCATGGGCCACTGGAAATGCTGTGCTACACGTTTGCTGCTGTCCCTTTGGCTAATCCTGTGAGGAGCAACTCTAGTGAAATAAACAACTACAAATTGACTTTCAAGTGGCCGTCAGACAGCTAGAAACCCACAGCTTCTGCTTAATGGCAGCCCAGAGCCAGCGCTGTGAAATCCTAAAGTCAGCCAGAGTTACAAATGTGGGCTGTATCCCACTGAGATACAAAACCACCGCATTCGGAGCCAAGCTTGCCGTCAAACTCGCAGCAGAGCTCAGTGTTTGAGTTATAATTCCACGGATTTAATCCTTCTAAAGCAGTATTTGTAGGAGCACATAGAAAGGAACCTCTTACCTTCATTATACGACGTTATAAATAGCTCCCCAGAAAAACAAATCTTTGCTACATCCCTGAAATCTAATAAATGTAGACACAGCATGGCTTCAGCCACTGATTAGATCTGTCTCTGCATATGCATGCATAAAACGCAGCCATAGCAATGGATATGCCTTCTCAGTTGAAACTGTATCAAGTTTTCTTAACACTAAATTCGTTATTTTAAGTGTGTGGTGAAATAAGCCTTTATTTGGTTTTTCCTAATCGTTAAACCAAAATGTGTGCCAATACCTTTCCTTGTTCCTTTTTTTAAAAAAGTGTATAGGAACATTAATCTTCACGCTGACCATGCCTGCAGCTTTGCTCCTGAGCTCAGCAGGAAGGAGAGAGATGCCTGAGGAAGGCCTGGCAGGAGCCAAGGCTGCGTGTTTTTAGTGTTAGCTTTACTGAGGGCTTTCTCCCGTGGATTCTCACTGCAAATAAAATGGTCCTGGGGGAAAGGGAAAACACTCAGGGGCTGGAAAATAACAAAGTCATAATCCAGCTTTTCCAGGAGTTGCTCATAAAACTGCAGAGAGGAGGAAGCCTGTAAAACAACACCTAAAAGAATATTTAATTACTATGTTAACCCTCCTTACACTGGATTTTCCCTCAATAACATAATGTAAAGAAAAAGGCTCAGAATCCCAAACAGTCTGGCACAAGCTCATATGATTTTATATACCGTTTTACAACTAAGGCATTGTACAGGAAACCTTTAGAAATTCAAGGAAATGTTTTGCATTTAGCATTTCTGATTTTTTGATACTTCCTTGTTAAGGAGCAAGGACTTTTCAACCTATTAAGTTGCTAAAAAAAAAAAAATCTACTTTAATTCAGAATGGGGATGAATATATAGCCTTTTCACTAGTCTAGCTGGACTGGTTTTAGCTTTAATTTGATCCAAGGCAACTTGCTCTCATTGCCTCAGATATCAGCTATTTCTAGAAGTGAACAAGAATTTTTTCTTTGGGAAGGCATTGCACTTAATGATCTGAAAAATATTCTTTCAAATATGTGTACTCAGCCTCCTAAAAGACTGTGTTAAAAGAAGTAATGTACTCCTAATAGCGTTATTCTTTCTCGGCTTAGCCATTAACTCTCTGCAAGCTGCAGTAAAGAAAAACCTGACCTGTGTGAAACTGGGGCTGACACAAGCTGAGTACAGCTGCTGGGTACTCCTGGGGGAGGAAAAAGTCACGCTGCCCATCATCAACTCACATGGACTAACCCACCAGGCACACAAACCTTCCATTCTGTGACCAGCACATACCTGAACAACCTGTTCAGTTTCTCAGTGTGCTTGTGAGGTGGGAATTCTCCACAGCTTGTAGTGAGGAAAGCTGAAGAACTGAGAGGATACATGACTTAATACTTCTGGAGGTCTGTACTAGTCAGCCATTAAAACAGGCTCTCCAGGCTCATAATCCTGCACCTTGAGAGAAACCCAGCTGAAATTTTATAAGTGCTACTTTAAGGGACTTTGTGGCACTTCAGCATTTTTTCTTTCTGGCCGGTTCTTCAGGAAGTTCCTATTTGTGTGATGCTTTCATAGGACAGCCCTGTATCAGTAAATGAGTATGGAGTTAGGCTGGCTCTGCTGATGTCCTGGTCTGTACAAATGGAAGTACAAAGTAGGGTGAAACCTTGACTGTCCAAAAAAAATGCTCCATTCCAAAACTTTCACTAACTTTGCTGGAGTCAGATATTTTACACACAGGACTTTGGTTCTTTGCACAATATACTGATAATCTATCCTTTGGGGAACATAAGGCTTCCAAAATCCATAGGTGTTCTAAGTAGCAATGGTGATTAGATGGTCTTGATTTATTGTACGGAATTCACAATATTCTGTGATATATAAGTGCTCAGGCTATGCAGTTTTTCTGTCACCATGACAAACAAGGAAATATCTCTCTAATTCTGTAATTTCTCCCATGCCTAAGAAGAAGGGGCCATTAAAGATCTTAACTACAAATCATGCTATAATTTTGCTTGATGATGTAGCAGACCTCACTCAAACTTTAGGAGACAGAACTGTCTCTTGTAAGAGTGAGCTCTTTGGAGCTGTTGGAAGATCTACCTAAATGAAATCCAAAGTAAAATGGATTATTGAGAAATGCTACTTTCTGCTGGTAAGCAAAGCTGCTTCAACATGTAGCCTGATAGAAGAAAGAAATAAGGAGGGATTCATGAAAGCTTCAGTGAAAGAATCTCAGTCTGGGCTTTGGGGTGGGGGCTGTGGAGGAGAGCTCAGAACACATCACATAACTGACCTGGAACTGAAGTGTGTTATAGGGATGTGCAATCTCTACCGTGCACATACACTGTGTTCTTTTACTTAAAATTTATATCACTTGTCCTGAAAGACAGGGATGTGAACAGTGTCCCTGAAGTGCAGTCAGGGACAGCTAGAAGAAGCTCAGACCATTCCCTTGTTCCTGCATGGCTTGGACTTCGTCTGACAACCAGAGGTTTGCAGATTGAAGGGAATAACTTTGTTGGTCAGACTCTGCCCAGAATACCAAGATTCTTTACGTCTCTCACCTGCTGCTCAGGATGAGCCTGTATGGCCCAGCAGTGTGTTCATAAAAGATTTTATGGCATTTTGTACACCATTTATTTCCCAACTAGATGTGCTCAGAGCTTCACTGTAACTCCCTAAGATGCTGCCACACAGCCAAATATAATTCAGTGCCAGAAGAATGCTGATGGCTTGTCAAAAACAAGGGAAGGGTGGACTCTGTGAATTGTCAGAGGGAGAGCTCTTGGCTGCTGAGATAATGTCTTGCTGAGGGGAACTTTGTCACAAGCTTCATCCATTTTTCCTGAGAAATGCTCAGGTTGCACTTGCCATGGGATATCACTCTGGGATGTTGATGGCTGTTGATGCCTGGTCTGTCACCACCCTGCAGCAACCATGGTTCATCCATCGTTTGAAGCCGAGGATGAAAAGCCACTGGAGACCACAAATACAAACAAACCTGCATGATCAGCCTCTCTGTGTCGGCTTTGGGAGCCTGTTTTTAATCTGCTGGGATAGCACTTGATCTTTGACAGATGTATACTGGAAATAGAAGCATGATTAAGGAGACAGAATGTAGCCAGAGCTGATAAAGGGCTTTATTTACTGTTTATCAGGTCTTATTTCAAGAAGATTCTAATCTTCTCTTAAAATAGATGTATGAAAAGGGAGAAAATCACCCTGCCTTGTCGTGAATGAGCGACCTTAAAAGCATCTCTTTCACGAGTACTAT
The DNA here is from genome assembly GCF_003031625.1 of Empidonax traillii. Classification (NCBI taxonomy): domain Eukaryota; kingdom Metazoa; phylum Chordata; class Aves; order Passeriformes; family Tyrannidae; genus Empidonax; species Empidonax traillii. The sequence goes on along the minus strand of NW_020959208.1, from coordinate 2,309 downwards.
AATGATTAACTTGACATTAGCATGGCTATAAGGACTGACAGGGCTACAATATTACTGGCATAACAAAGATGCTGTGGGATGACTCCTATGATAGAAGTGTTGGAATGGAAGGATACAAACTCTTTAGGAAGGACAGACAAGAGAGATCTTAGAGCAGCCTTCCAGTACCTGAAGGAGTTCCAAAGGAAAAGCATAAAGGGACTCTTTACAAGGCCATATAGTGACAAGACAAGGGGGAATGGCTTTGAACTGAAAGAGTGTAGGTTTACATTAGATATTGGGAAGAAAATTCTTTACTGTGCGGGTGATGAGACACTGGCACAGGTTGCCCAGAGAACCTGTGGCTGCCCTGTCCCTGGAAGTGTTCAAGGGCAGGTTGGATGGGATTTTGAGCAGCCTGATGCAGTGGAAGGTGTCCCTGCCCATAGCAGGGGGGTGGAACTGGGTGATCCTTAAGGTCCCTTCCAACCCAAACCATTCTGTGATTCCCTTGCTACCTTTCAGCTGCTGGTGCACTGCTCACCTCTCTCCTGCTGAAATCTGGAGCAAAATTTCTAGGCAAAGCTGATGATCATATTTCCTTAAGTGCCCTTTGCTAATCAAAAGTAATTTCCAGGTTAGAAGGGTTTCAGTGATTATCCTTACATGCTTTTTGCAGTCAGTTGGGGTTCTGTGGGCTCATTCTCATGGGGCTGAAGAAAGCTCACTAAAAATGGAAATACCAGACTTTCTGCAAAGCTTGTTTGGATTTGGTTGTGGGGTTTTTTTCCTAAAAACAACTTGCTCTAATCCTAGAGCAAAGACCCTAACTCTGATGCAGAAGGAAGGTAATTTATGTTGAACCTTTGATGTTCAGTAATCAAATCACTGAGATTTGATGATGGGATTATGTACCAAGGGTATTTCCAAGTTAGAATAAGAACGTTTCCAGTGATGAATTTCCCTTTCTTCCTTCAGCTAACACTTTTGTCATAGAAATTACTTCCAGTATATCTGACTTCACATAGGAGCTAGGACTGTTCCACAATTATTTTAGCCAATTAAACCATGTAAGAAGCCTTTAATCAGAGTTTACTGAAATAAACCAAAGAATTGCAAGGTTATTGTGTTTGTACATATCTTTGACTTAACATGTGTAAGTCTGAGAGATTTGTTTTAATTTGACAATTTTTATTGAAACCACTGCTGTAGTCATTTTCAAATTTAAAAAAATGATAGCACTAGGAAAAATAAGGAAGGGTGTGTTTTCTTACTTCATGAATACCTAGCATTTATTAGCATTATTTTTAGAAAATTATTAGGAATAAAAAATAATCAAGGCAACTTGCCTTAAAAATACTGAGCTGCTCAGGTTCTTTCTGGGGCAGCAGAACAAGGATATGCCTAAGACAGTATTTGACATCAGAGTACACCTATGGAGACACTACACTTGGCTTCACAATGTGAAAATCACCCTTATTCCACAAGTGAGGGTTATTATATTGTGGTTTTCCTCTTTTTTTTTCCATGAAACATAATCATTGCTCATATTTTTAAGAAACTGCTTGCTTGAACAGATTCGAGGGAACTGTTTTTATTTTTTAAATTTTATTCAGTGCTTGCAGGCCCCAGGCTTCAGGGAACTGTTATTTGGTGCTTTAAACTTGAGCTGTGGAGGTTAGCTGGAATTGATCTCAAAGCTTTCTCCTTGTTTCCTGACTGACCACACAATGCCATTTTGTTTCTGCTGCCAGCTGCTGGAGCAGCAATTCCTGTAATCAAGATGAGGGTGCTGCTGCTGTGTTTCTGTTGGGGACAGTATCAGACGGTTGTGAATTCTTTAAAAGCTGAAAAATCACTTCTTTGAACTCCCCAGGTCTTGTTTCTATGCAGGTTTGGCTGCTTTAAGACTTCTTGATCCAGATGCAGGTTTAAAATATAAGCAGGGGTCACATCACATTCCAGTAAAGGTCTGTGCATGGGTGCCTGGAGAAATCCCTGGCTGTTTCACGGAGCTGTTGTGCAGTTCTGGCAGAAGGCCTAGGCTGAGTGGTCCCCCACTGCCACTGTCCTCTCCTGCTGAGAAACTCCTGCTGCTCCAGTCTGGCTTTGATTTTCAGCTGTGGGTTGTTTTTTTTTTTTTTCCCCAAACATAATAGGCAATTTATTCTCAGCAAAACTGACCCCTTTTCACTGTTAAGGGGTGGTAATTCAGGGGATAGAAACGGCAGAAAGTCAACCATACACAGATTCTCAGACTTCCCTAATTCCTCAGGAGTTCTGGTCCCCCAGGAAATGCTGGCAAACCTTTTCTCACATACCTGAGCAAA
>NW_020959207.1:31214-32223 GCF_003031625.1 Empidonax traillii | reverse complement strand
GCCACAGAGAAAGCAGGATTGCCTTGTTCCCTACCCACTTCAGCCCATTTTGCTGTGAACTTTGGAAAGCAGTTCAAACTCTTGACATTCCGACTTTATTAACAATTTGCCATCAAAGCCCCCAAGAAACGCGCCCCAATACAAAGCCTGCACGCCGAGTGTTGAAGACGTTAATGAGCTGCAATTCATCATCATGGCTAGGCTTCGTGAACGAAGATTTGGGAAGGGCTCTACCCACGTTTGCTACAAGCGCGCTGATGGCTAAAAAGGCCAATGTGAGATAGACAAGTCCGGTTGCAGAAGGTACAGCAGAAAGACTTCTCAGGTGATATCGACAAGACGTGATTCTTTCTGCATTGTCTTTTCTCCTCGAGAGTGATCCTGCGTGTGTTCTCAAAAGCAGCAGCAGCAGTGTTATAGATGGTGTGTCTCCCGGTTGGAGGCCAGGGTAGACCAGTGGTGGTGATCAACATGGCCAAGGCTGAGGGATTGTTTCAGGCAGTCCTTGGATCTCCTCTTTGGGCCTCCTCTCTTGCGGCAGCCAGTGGCAAGTTCCCATAAAGCACGATCTTAGGGAGGCGATGGCCCTGCGTCCTGGAGACGTGCCCTGCCCAACGCAGCTGAGTTCTCAGCAGCAGGGCCTCAATGCTCGGGACTGCTGCCTGTTCAAGGACAGACATGTTGGTCACATAGTCAGTCCAGTGGATGTTTAGGATTGTACGGAGGCAGCGCTGATGGAAGAGTTCTAAGAGACGCAAGTGGTGCCAGTAAATGACCCATGATTCAGATCCATATAAAAGAGTAGACAGCATGATGGCTCTGTAAACACTGTTCTTAGTACTTTTCTTCAGGTGTTTGTTTTGCCACACTCTTTTATGGAGTTTACCGAAAGCTCTGTATGCCTTTGCTAACCTGTTGTCAATTTCAGCATCAATCTTACCGTCTGAGGAGATGATGCTTCCCAGGTAATTAAACTGTTGGATTGATTTGAGTGCTGTTTCACCAATGG
>NW_020959207.1:27725-29225 GCF_003031625.1 Empidonax traillii | reverse complement strand
ATTGAGTGTGGGACAGAAGGGCCCCAGCCCAGCTCCAGTGGCTGAGCTGAGGGGCTGCCTCAGGTGGAGCAGAGTTGCTGGGGTTTGCTCAGTGGGTGCGTGCCCAGCTTCCCAGGTTGGCTGTGCCCCTGGAGAGCAGCTGCTCCTGGGACTTGTGCTAAAGCAGCTGTAAATATGGCCCAGAGCCCTATGGAGAAGGCAAAGGAGGGAGCTCAGGAGAGTGAGCTGTGGTTTTGAGGGTTTTCTTCATGTTTGCTTTGCAGGGAGTGTTTCATCTTTGCTGTTGAGAGAGGCCCTGTCCTCTTGGGTGGCTGGAATGGTGGTTGTGCTGGGGCTGGTTCCGTGTGGGATTGGACTGCTGTGCTGCAGAGGTGGTGGCCTTATTTGCCTGACTACAATATCTATTGTCACACTGCTGCAGTATGGATACCTGCACATTTCTGTCATTTCAAGTGCTGGATAGACATGTGTTTTCTGACCTCCTGTAGGTGTGAGCAGATGGGTGTATTGGGTTGGGAAATCAGTGATTTCCATGAATTAGACTGACCTAACCTGATGACTAAGAGAGATAAGGTAGAATAAAGGTGTGGATAAAGGCTTTTTACTTTGCAGGTCTCTGTGAGAGCTTTGGGGCTCTCAGCTGGACAGAGATGCTCCTGCTCAGACCTCTGCTGAAAGGTGGGTGACAGACCCTGCTGGCAGGTGCTTGGCTTGGTCTCTGCAGGTCCAGGCAGAAGCCAAGGCTGCTCTTCACAGCCTTCCCCCTTCCCCTGCCACTCTGCCAAGTGCCATGGGACACAAGGTGTGAAAGGACCACCGAGAGCCAGAGGGAGACATTTGGAGCTACCTCAGCGAGAACTCTCTGGGAAGCACTTCCCTTGAGAAGCAAGCCCTTGGCCTGCAGAGGGATGACCCAAATCTGTAGTTTCCTTGGGGAATGCCAGCACACACTTAAGAAAGGCTGGCAAGGCTGAATTCCTTCCATCCTTTGAGAACAGGCACTCCAGCTCCAGCTCCTATTGCTCGCAGTGTGTTCTGCAGATTCAGAGTAGTGGCCTCCAGTGTGTCCATCCGGATCTTGAAGTGCACTCCATGTTGTGGCCATGGCCCTTCAGGACAGGGCCCTTTGCAGCCTGCAGTGCCCTTGTCCCTGTGTGTGTGTGCCCACGGGGCAAAGGGGCCAAAGCAAGGCAGGATCGGCCCGTGAGCTGCAGGGCTGAGGGTTTGTGCCTTTTGAGTTCCACAAAGATGCAGCTCAGGTGGAGAAAGCGAATGTTTTATTAACTTAAGGGGAAGGGTAGGGATGAACTTTTCTTAACCTAAAGGGAAGGGAAGGGATAAAATTTCTTAACATAAGGAGAAGGGGAGGGATGAATTTTCTTAACCTAAGTTGAAGGGAAGAGATGAATTTTCTTAACCTAAAGGGAAGGGGAGGGGTAACATTTCTTAACCTAAAGGGAAGGGGAGGGATGAATTTTCTTAACCTAAAGGGAAGGGGAG
>NW_020959207.1:21893-25176 GCF_003031625.1 Empidonax traillii | reverse complement strand
CAAAGCTGAGCTTCCCCTGCAGCCCGTGGTGCAGCAGCTGTCCCCCTGCAGCCCATGGAGGAGCACCGGGGTGCAGAGATCCACCTGCAGCCTGTGGGGGAGCTCCCGTGACAGTGGGTGGATGCCCAAAAGAGGCTGTGAGCCCGTGGGAGCCCCATGCTGGAGCTGGGTCCTGACAGGGATGTGCTGGACATGGAGAGAGGAGCCCACGAAGGAGCAGGTTTCCCTGGCAGGACCCACAGTGGAGCAGCTTGTTCCTGAAGGAATGCACCCCATGGAGACACCTGGACAAGAGGCAGCTGAGCCCCCTGCCACGGGGACACCACAGCCCTCAAGTGCTCACCTCTGCCCCACACTGCTTCTCATCATCCCAGTGGAAGAATGGGAGCAGGCCCTGGCACACCTCCGTCTTTCCCTCTTTCGCTACCAACTCCATCACCTCTTGGAAGAGGCGAATGGAGAGCAGCTGCACATGGCTGTTGTCCTGGAGCAGAAGAAGACAAAAAGATCTCAGCACTGGCTGCTCCAGGTGCACCTGGAACAGGCTTTAAAATCCACAGGGCACAAAGTTCCCTGGCAGCACCAGATCCTTACATTTTCAAACAGTGGCTGGAGTGTCTCAGCCAGCTTTGGAGCAGCGCAGCTGAATGCCTGAAGGTCTTCATTCCGGAGCACATTCAGGAAGACAGAGAGCGTCATCTCGACCAGCTCTGTGTCTTCATGATGCAGCAGCTCCAGGACCCACGCTGCTGTCCCAGGGCCCAGAGGCAGAGGGAGGCAGGAGAGCTGGGAGCAGCTGCCACAGCTCCCAAAGCCCAGCCAAGCCCAAGCTACTGCACTCCCCAGGCCCAGGCTGCCAGTGTGGCTTCAGCCGGGTGTCCCTTTCTCACCATCAAGGGTTCCACACTGAGAACAAGGAGCCCTCTCAGTGCCAGGCGCCGCCGCTCAGGGCACTGGCTCTGCAGGTTCCTTGATAGGATGGGCAGGACCCTCTCATGACACTTTGTCCCATCCAGATAGTCCAGGATCTGGAAGGCAGAGAGCAGTGCTGGGGTGCCAAGGTGGCAGGACCCTGGAGCCACTCAGGCAGGAGCCAGCTGTGCCCAGGCAGCAGTACAGGGCACAGGCACCGTCCCTGGCAGCTGTGGCTGTGAGATGGCAGAGAGGGGGAGGCAGGCAGGTGAGGCAGCGCTCTCCATCAGGCTCACCTCTACAAGGAACGCCAGGGCAGGGAGCTCCCAGAGGGGCTCCTCCCTGCTGAGCAGTCCGAGCAGGTGGATTGCTATCTGCGAATGGAAGGGCACCAAGACATGGCGCATCTCCCTGTCATGGGGAAAAAGGGACCCATCAGGCCTGAGCCAGGTGGTCAAAGCTCTCCAAGAAGAGACTCACAGAGGCCTGGACCTTCCCCAGCAGCCCAGCATGAGATGTGGGCGCTTTGGGAGGTCATTCCTCCTCTGCACCCAGCTCTCACAGCCTTTTCCAATCTGCTTGGACATCTCTTGGTGCCAAGGCCCTCTGGCCCACGGCCACAAGGGATGTGTGGGGTTCCTGGTGCCCAAGAGAGAGACAACAGGCGCAGTGGGGAGAAGGATGTCTCACCTGGCCAGCAGCCCCACTGCATAATGGTGGGTGTCTGAACACAGCAGTGTCTCCCAGCCACGCTTCCGTTCAATGGCCACCATCTCATTCTCCCAGTGCAGGCAGCAGAGCAGAGCCTTCAGGGTCTGTACTGCAAACCTGTGTGCAGAGCAAAGGCCAGGTCATGCTGGAAGCCCTGGTCCCAGCCCCAAGGGCATGGGAGGGAAAGAGGACAGGGATGGAGTACCTGTTGGGGTTGGCGGGAAGGCCATGTTCCTCCTGGCATCCCCTCCAGAAGGCATTGACCTTCTCCGGCATCTGCTCTGTGCTCATGGAAATTTGGAAGAGCAAAGCCACAAGAAGACAGGGGACATAATTGAAAACTGCATCCAGGCACTGGGGCTCCTGGATGATGAGCCGCAGTGCCAGGGTTGCCTGCAATAAAACCACACAGAGACAGTGCTCAGTGTGAGATGTCCATGTGGCAGGGTCCGAGCATGGGAGGGAGAGGCCAGGGGAGTCCCAGGGGGAGCAGCCAGCCTGGTGCCCCTGAACCTGCCCCTCTACCACATTTGCAGCCCAGTGCCTGGGGCAGAGGGATGCAGTAGTGGGGGAGGATGGAGAGTCGCTGGAGAGGTGACCTGGGGAGGAGGAAAGGCCAATTCCAGAAACTCACAGCCAGGGAAGAGACGTGTGTGTGGTCGTCATCAGAGCTGGACATGCCATGCATCGGCCAGTCCTGCATTGCTCCAAGCAGTGTGGGCAGCACCTTCTCCACTGCGGTTCCCGAGGAGGCGATGCTGCTCCACATCACTGCAGCAGCTCTGTGGAGACAGAGCTCTGGGTCAGGGGGGTCTCGGTTACAGTGCCATGGCCTGGGCAGCTGTGGGGGCCCAGGTGACAGAGCCATTGTGCCTCGAGGGACAGGGAGGGCAAATGGTTGCAGAACCAGGGGCTGATAGGCCAGGGCTGGGAAATGGAGGGGCTGGAGGGTCCTGGAACTCTCCATCTGCCTGGCAGACCAGGTGGGACAGGCTCTACAGGGTGATGGGTTCTAAGGGCTGCTGAGCCCTGAGCCACCAAAGTAGCTGAGCCCTGTACCTGTCACATGCTGGGGCACAGCACAGAAGAGTCATCACAACTTCATGAGGGTGTGCCTCAGCCAGCCTGCGGATGTCAGTGTGCATCCTGACATCTGGAGACACGTGGAATGTGAGGTGCTGGTGGATGGACCTCACAATGGCTGGCACCTGGAGGGGAAATGAGGGAGGGTGGCAGAGTTCCCAGAGCAAGGAAGTGTCCCCACTTCCCTTAGGAAGTTCTTCCCTTCCCACCATACTCTATGGCCTCAAAGGCTTGGGGGACCCAGCAGACCCAGCTTGAGGGGCCACAAGATCCCTGGGGCACTTGAGCCCTGACCACAGGCTGCTTACTTCCTTCATTCTGGAGACACCTTTCTCCTCAAAAAATTCCAGATGGGGAGCATCAGGGACACTCTGAGTGGGCGTGGTGTCAGCCTTTTCAATGCCGTCAGTCGTGGTGTCATCGTTCGCCTTGACATCAGTTGGTTCCATTTCATCGTGGATTGTGTCAGCGGTCAAGGCAGTCTCAGGGGTTTCTGTCCCATCTATGAGTTCCGTGGCTGAGCCTGAAGTGCCATCAATCAGCACTGGTGCGATGTCAGCCTTGGCCATGATCTCAG
>NW_020959207.1:15821-17583 GCF_003031625.1 Empidonax traillii | reverse complement strand
GAAAGCAGTTCAAACTCTTGACATTCCGACTTTATTAACAATTTGCCATCAAAGCCCCCAAGAAACGCGCCGCAATACAAAGCCTGCACGCCGAGTGTTGAAGACGTTAATGAGCTGCAATTCATCATCATGGCTGGGCTTCGCGAACGAAGATTTGGGAAGGGCTCTACCCACGTTTGCTACAAGCGCGCTGATGGCTAAAAAGGCCAATGTGAGATAGACAAGTCCGGTTGCAGAAGGTACAGCAGAAAGACTCCCTAGGTGATATCGACAAGACTGTGTTGTCTTTTCTCCTCGAGAGTGATCCTGCGTGTGTTCTCAAAAGCAGCAGCAGCAGCGTTATAGATGGTGTGTCTCCCGGTTGGAGGCCAGGGTAGACCAGTGGTGGTGATCAACATGGCCAAGGCTGAGGGATTGTTTCAGGCAGTCCTTGGATCTCCTCTTCAGGCCTCCTCTCTTGCGGCAGCCAGTGGCAAGTTCCCCATAAAGCACGATCTTAGGGAGGCGATGGCCCTGCGTCCTGGAGACGTGCCCTGCCCAACGCAGCTGAGTTCTCAGCAGCATGGCCTCAATGCTCGGGACTGCTGCCTGTTCAAGGACAGACATGTTGGTCACATAGTCAGTCCAGTGGATGTTAAGGATTGTACGGAGGCAGCGCTGATGGGAGCGTTCTAAGAGACGCAAGTGGTGCCGGTAAATGACCCATGATTCAGATCCATATAAAAGAGTAGACAGTACGATGGCTCTGTAAACGCTGATCTTAGTACTTTTCTTCAGGTGTTTGTTTTGCCACACTCTTTTATGGAGTTTACCGAAAGCTCTGTATGTCTTTGCTAACCTGTTGTCAATTTCAGCATCAATCTTACCGTCTGAGGAGATGATGCTCCCCAGGTAATTAAACTGTTGGATTGATGTGAGTGCTGTTTCACCAATGGTGATATGGGGATGATGGAAGACTTCCTGAGGTGCAGGCTGATATAAAACTTCTGTCTTCTTCAAGCTGACTTCCAGACCAAAAAGCTCAGCAGCCTCTGCAAAGCAGGATGTTAAACGCTGCAGAGCTACTTCTGTGTGGGCGACGAGGGCGGCATCATCAGCGTAAAGCAGCTCACAGACAACGTTCCAAAATCTGCCACAGACCTTTTCTGCTCACAGTATCAAAAGCCTTGGTGCAATTAATGCCTAAGCGGCAGAGCTGTTGCAATAAAGTTTCCAAAGGCCAACCCAGTACATCCCGGTGTGCTCCTCCGTGCGGGCGGCTGGGGCAGCGCTGCCCAGTATCAGTGCTCTGGAAGTGCAGGCTCAGCCCTTGCCGGGAGATGCGGAGCGGGTGGGATGGAGCCCGGGGGCGTTGCGGAGGTTTGTGCCAGCCTTATCACCGGCTGGGTGTCCCCGCTAGGGTTCCCGGGGCGGGACGGGAGCGAGCCGAGCCGTGCATCCGCCCATGCCCATCCCGGGCCCATCCCCGCGGCTTCGCGGCTCCTCCCGCCCGGCACCGCCCCATGCCCAGGTGTCCCCGAGCCCAGCGCAGTCGAGCTGAGCCGTGTCGAGCAGAGCAGAGCTGAGCCGAGCGGAGCCGAGCGGAGCCCAGCTGCGGTGAATCGCGGCGCTCCCCCTGGGCAGGAGGAGGCCGGGCCGGGCGCGGAGCGGCTGCGGGAGGCGGGCGGTGCGCGGGGGGCGGCAGTTCCGCAGCCCCGGCATGGCCCGGGGGCGGGCGCGGTGCCGCCGCCCGGCCCCCTGAGGAGGCGCGGCGGGGCTGCTG
>NW_020959207.1:4644-9920 GCF_003031625.1 Empidonax traillii | reverse complement strand
AGCTGTGTCTGTGAGAGGGCAGAGAGGGGGAGGCAGGTGGGTGAGGCAGCACTTGCCATCAGGCTCACCTCTACAAGGAATGCCAGGGCAGGGAGCTCCCAGTGGGGTTCCTCCCTGCTGAGCAGCCTGAGCAGGTGAATTGCCATCTCAGAATGGAAGGGGACAAGGACACGTCGCATCTCCCTGTCAGGAGGAGAAAAGGAGCCATCGAGCTTGTGCCAGGCAGGCAAACCTCTCCAAGAACTGACTCCCAACGGCCTGGACTTCCCCCAGTAGCCCTTGACAGAACAGGGGTGCTTTGGGAGGTAGCTCCTCCTGTGCACCCAGCTCTCACAGCCATTTCCAATCTGCTCAGCCATGTGGCCCACACCCACAGGGGTTGTGTGGGGTTCCCCATGCACAGGGGAGAGGCAACAGGCACAGTGGGGAGAAGGGTGTCTCACCTGGCCAGCAGCCCCACTGCATAATGGTGGGTGTCTGAACACAGCAGTGTCTCCCAGCCACACTTCTGTTCAATGGCCACCACCTCATTCTCCCATTGCAGGCGGCAGAGCAGAGCCTTCAGGGTCTGTACTGCAAACCTGTGTGCAGAGCAAAGGCCAGGTCATGCTGGGAGCCCCGGCCCCAGTCCTGAGGGCATGGGAGGAATACAGGACAGGGATGGAGCACCTGCTGGGGTTGGCGGGAAGGCCATGTTCCTCCTGGCACTGCCTCCAAAGAGCATTGACCTCCTCTGACATCTGCTCTGTGCTCATGGAAATTTGGAAGAGCAGAGACAAGAGGAGGTGTGGGGCATGATTGATCATGGCCTCTTCGCATTCAGGCTCCTGGATGATGTGCCACAGTGCCAGGGTTGCCTGCAATAAAACCACATAGAGACAGCGCTCAGTGTGAGATGTTCATGTGGCAGGACCCGAGCATGGGAGGGAGAGGCCAGGGGAGTCCCAGGGGGAGCAGCCAGCCTGGTGCCCCTGAACCTGCCCCTCAGCCACATGTGCAGCCCAACGCCTGAGGCAGGGAGATGCAGTGGTGGGGGAGGCAAGTTGGGCAGGAGTACAGGCCGATTCCAGAAACTCACAGCCAGGGCAAAGATGCCTGTGTTGTTGTCAGCATCAGAGGTGTCAGTACTGTGCACTGGCCAGTCCTGCATTGCTCCAAGCAGTGTGGGCAGCACCTTCTCCATTGCTGTTCTTGAGGAGGCGATGCTGCTCCACATCACTGCAGCAGCTCTGTGGAGACACAACTCTGGGTCAGGGGGTCTTGGTTACAGTGCCATGGCCAAGGCAGCTGTGGGGGCCCAGGTGAGAGAGCCACTGTGCCTCGAGGGACAGGGAGGGTAAATGGCAGCTGGACTGGGGGCTGACAGGCCAGGGCTGGGAAATGGAGGAGTCAGAGTGTTCTGGAACTCTCCATCTGTCTAGTAGACCAGGTAGGTCAGGCTCTACAGGGTGATAAGTTCTATGGGTTGGTGAGCCCTGAAGCCACCAAGGCAGCTGAGCCCTGTACCTGTCACACTCTGGGGCACAGCCCAGCAGAGTCATCACAACCTCATGAGGGTTTCTGTCAGCGAGCCTGTGGATGTCAATGTGCTGCCTGACATCTGGAGACAGGTGGAAAGTGAGGCACTGGTGGATGTACCTCACAATAGCTGGCACCTGGAGAAGGAGTAGGGGAGAGTGTGAGAGCTGCCAGAGTGAGCAGGTTGCCCAGCTTCCCCCAAGAAGTGCTTCCGTTCCCACCACACTGTGCAGCCTCAAAGGCTTAGGGGACCCAGCAGACCCAGCTTGAGGGGCCAGAAGACTCCTGGTGAGCAGAAGCCCTGGGCACAGGCTGCTTGCCTGCTTGATTCTAATTGGAGACACCTTTCTCCTCTAATGAGCTCAGACTGGCAGCTGTATTGGATTTCTGTGGCCAGGCCTTGGTAGTGGGGGCTCTACAGGGGTGGCCTCTCTTAGAAGAAGCTGCTCGAAGCTTCCCCCACATGGCAGAGCCAATGCTGGCCGGCTCCAGGACGGAGCTGCTGCTGGCCAAGGCCAAGCCACTCAGGAATGATAGTAATGCCTCTGTGATACCATATTTAGGAAGGGAAAGAAAACTATTCTGCAGATGCCACTTGCAGCCAGGGAAGAATAGAGTGAGAACATGTGAACCACGATATAGAAATCATAGATGAGAAGGAGGAACTCTGGGTGCCAAAGCTGAGCTTCCCCTGCAGCCTGTGGTGCAGCAGCTGTCCCCCTGCAGCCCATGGAGGAGCACCGGGGTGCAGAGATCCACCTGCAGCCTGTGGGGGAGCTCCCGTGACAGTGGGTAGATGCCCAAAAGAGGCTGTGAGCCCATGGGAGGCTCATGCTGGAGCTGGGTCCTGACAGGGATGTGCTGCACATGGAGAGAGGAGCCCACAAAGGAGCAGGTTTCCCTGGTAGGACCTACAGTGGAGCAGCTTGTTCCTGAAGGAATGCACCCCATGGAGACACCTGGACAAGAGGCAGCCAAGACCCCTGCCATGGGGACACCACAGCCTTCAAGTGCTCACCTCTGCCCCACACTGCTTCTCATCATCCCAGTGGAAGAATGGGAGCAGGACCTGGCACACCTCCGTCTTTCCCTCTTTCGCTACCAACTCCATCACCTCTTGGAAGAGGCAAATGGAGAGCAGCTGCACATGGCTGTTGTCCTGGTGCAGAAGAAGACAAAAAGATCTCAGCACTGGCTGCTCCAGGCTCACCAGGCACAGGCCTGAAAATGCACAGGGCACAAAGTTCCCTGGCAGTACCAGAGCCTTACATTGTCAAACAGTGGCTGGAGTGCCTCAGCCAGCTTTGGAGCAGCGCAGCCAAATGCCTGAAGATCTCCATTCTGGAGCACATTCAGGAAGACAGAGAGGGTCATCTCGACCAGCTCTCCATCTGCCTGATACAGCAGCTCCAGGAGGTTTTCAGCCAGGCTGCAGATGCTGTCGGCCTGTGTGGAAGGAACACAGTGCTGTGCTGTGAAGCCCTGAACAGCTGCCCCACCAACAGCTCTCTGGTGCTGCAACCCCACATTGCTGTCCCGGGGCCAAGAGGCAGAGGGAGGCAGGAGAGCTGGGAGCAGCTGCCACAGCTCCCAAAACCCACAGCCAAGCCCAAGCTACTGCACTCCCCAGCCCCAGGCTGCCAGTGTGGTTTCATCCGGGTGTCCCTTTCTCACCATTGAAGGATCCACACTGAGAACAAGGAGCCCTCTCAGTGCCAGGCGCCGCCGCTCAGAGCACTGGCTCTGCAGGTTCCTTGAGAGGATGGGCAGGACACTCTCACAACACTTTCTCCCATCCAGATAGTCCAGGACCTGGAAGGCAGAGAGCAGTGACAGGGTGGCCAGGCAGCAGGAGCGCAGAGCCACCCAGGGCTGTGCCCAGGCAGCAGCACAGGGCACAGGTACCATCCCGGGCAGCTGTGGCTGCGAGAGGGCAGAGAGGGGCAGGCAGGTGGGTGAGGCAGCGCTCTCCATCAGACTCACCTCTACAAGGAACGCCAGGGCAGGGAGCTCCCAGAGGAGCTCCTCCCTCTTGAGCAGCCCGAGCAGGTGGATCGCTGTCTGGGAATGGAAGGGGACCAAGACACGCCGTATCTCCCTGTCATGGGGGAAAAGGATCCATGGAGCCTGAGCCAGGTGGTCAAAGTTCTCCAAGAACAGACTCACAGAGGCCTGAACCTTTCCCACCAGCTCAGCATGAGATGTGGGTGCTTTGGGAGGTAGCTCCACCTGTGCACCCAGCTCTCACAGCCTTTCCCAATCTGCTCGGACATCTCTTGATGCCAAGGCCCTCTGGTCCACGGCCACAAGGGCTGTGTGTTGTTGCCTGGTGCCCAGGGGAGAGACAACAGGCGCAGTGGGGAGAAGGATGTCTCACCTGGCCAGCAGCCCCACTGCATAATGGTGGGTGTCAGAATAAAGAAGTGTCTCCCAGCCACGCTTCCGTTCAACGGCCACCACCTCATTCTCCCAGTGCAGGCAGCAGAGCAGAGCCTTCAGGGTCTGTACTGCAAACCTGTGTGCAGAGCAAAGGCCAGGTCATGCTGGGAGCCCTGGCCCCAGTCCTGAGGGCATGGGAGGGAAAGAGGACAGGGATGGAGCACCTGTTGGGGTTGGCGGGAAGGCCATGTTCCTCCTGGCATCCCCTCCAGAAAGCATTGACCTCTTCTGGCATCTGGTCTGTGCTCATGGAAATTTGGATGAGCAAAGCCACAAGAAGATGGGGGACATAATTGAAAACTGCATCTTGGCACTTGGGCTCCTGGATGATGAGCCGCAGTGCCAGGGTTGCCTGCAATAAAACCATACAGAGATAGTGCTCAGTGTGAGATGTCCATGTGGCAGGGTCTGAGCGTGAGAAGGAGAGGTCAGGGGAGTCCCAGAAGGAGCAGTTAGTCTGGTGCCCCTGAACCTGCCCCTCAGCCACATTTGCAGCCCAGTGCCTGAGGCAGGGGGATGCAGTGGTGAGGGAGGTGACCTGGGGAGGAGCAAAGGCCATTTCCAGAAACTCACAGCTAGGGAAGAGACGTGTGTGTTGTCGCCATCAGATGTGGACACGTTGTGCACTGGCCAGTCCTGCATTGCTTCAAGCAGTGTGGGCAGCACCTTCTCCACTGCTGTTCCTGAGAAGGCGATGCTGCTCCACATCACTGCAGCAGCTCTGTGGAGACAGAGCTCTGGGTCAGGGGCGTCTCAACCACAGTGCCACAGCAGGGCAGCTGTAGAGTCACTGTGCCTTGAGGGACAGGGAGTGCAACTGGCAGAAGGAAGGGGGGCTGAGAGGCCAGTGCTGGGAAATGGAGGGGCTGGAGGGTCCTGGAACTCTCCATCTGCCTGGCAGACCAGGTGGGACAGGCTCTACAGGGTGATGGGTTCTAAAGTTGCTGAGCCCTGAGCCACCAAAGCAGCTGATCCCTGTACCTGTCACATGCTGGGGCACAGCACAGAAGAGTTGTCACCATCTCACGAGGGTGTGCCTCAGCCAGCCTGCGGATGTCAGTGTGCATCCTGACATCTGGAGACATGTGGGATGTGAGGCGCTGGTGGATGGACCTCACAATGGCCGGCACCTGGAGGGGAAATGAGGGAGAGTGGCAGAGTTCCCAGAGCAAGGAAGTTGCCCAGTTTCCCCCAGGAAGTGCTTCCCTTCCCACCATACTCTGTGGCCTCAAAGGCTTAGGGGACGCAGCAAACCCGGCTTGAGAGGCCACAAGATCCCTGGGGCACTTGAGCCCTGACCACAGGCTGCTTACTTCCTT
>NW_020959207.1:0-2653 GCF_003031625.1 Empidonax traillii | reverse complement strand
ACTTCCACAGGGACTGGTGATTCCCAGAAATGCTCTGGGTCACCAAGGCCTGTGGCCTGGCCTCGAGGGCCACTCCCACAGGGAGTGAGGATGCCTCAGAGAAGCTCTGGGTCCCCAACTCCTGTGGCCTGGCCTCGAGGGATCTTGCTACAAAGAGAACTCTCGGAAATGCTTCGGGTCAGTAAGGAATGAGTTGGCTGCGAGGAGACTCCTCACAGCACCGCTCTGTCCCGTCCTGTCCAGACGCGTGCTCCGAGCACAGTGACGTGGCCGTGTCGCCGCCAACACCAAGATCACGGCGTGTCACAAAGGGCCTTGGACACCCTGCCCTGTCCCATCCCATCGACAACGGCCACTGTGTCACAAAGGGCTCTGTGACACACGGCCACGTGCCCTGGGGCCTCCCCCAGCATGGCCAACCTGCCCCAGGTTGGAAGGAATGCATTCCTTAAAGCATCTGAGACAGCTGGATGTGAAATTTAGGCACGGTTCCAAAAAGAAGCAAACACTCCCCTCATGTGCCTGCTCATGGCAGCAGAAGGAGTCCCCTCTGCTGCCGACACAGCCACAGCAGGAAGGTCATGGGGCCTCCACAGAAGCTGGCACGGCCTCCTTGGGAGAAGTCCTGCTGCTGGCCATCATAAACACAGGGTGGGTGACACACCGAAACGTGTGGGAAGGGCCTGATGCTGCTCTGACCCCTTTGGTTTAGGTTGCAGCAAAATCAGCAGCTCTGACAAGTTCCCGCCCAAAGAGACCTGCCACCGCCCTGAGTCCTGCCAGGGGTAGTGCCCATCTCCTGCCCCAAAGACCTGCACCCCTGGGGACTTCCCTGCCAGAGGGCAGTCAAAGCTAACAGGCATTGATGACTGTGCTCTTGCAGGGGGCTGTTGGGAGGAGCGTCTGCAGCAATTTGTGGCAAGGCTTGGCATCTGTCAGAAGGCAGAAGTTGTGGCTCCTTGCTGGAATGATTTCTTCATGGAAGTGATTACCTGCAGCACAAAAATATCTTTGCTGTGAAGGCATAGAAGAATCTGGCATTTAATAATCTTGCATTCAAGAGAGCATTACTTCCCATTACTCAACACAGGGAGTTCAAAGAAGTGGCAAACTTTGCAGTTTAAGTCAATTGGGAGGACCTGAGAACGTCAAAGATTTGGAGTTTGCTTCCCCTCTCCAACCTGCAACTCATTTGCCTTCACACGGTCCATTGAGAGTCAATTTCAAAAACTAAACAGAAGCCAAAAACCTGGGCTGTGTGTGTTTTGCAACAGATTTTCTATTATGGGATAAATATAGAAGTATTCTGGTAAGGGATGAAAACTCTGAAGGAACAAAAGTTCCCTCAGTGTTCCAAAAGCACCCCAAACAAAGCAAGATATTGCAAAACACTAATATTCAAACCAGGGAAAATAAAATTACCCAAAATGATCACAGCTCATGCTAGAATACATTTCAGAAGGAACATCAATGCCCTTCCCCCAGAGCCCTGCCCCGTCCAAAACCCCTCAAATAAATAAATCTTTGAGTCTTTGATGAGAAAAGAGTATTCTGTGTTTACTTGACCATAACTGCTGTTAAAAGACCTGGAGCTGGTCAGTGCTGGACACAAGATAACTGAGCATGTGGTGGCTGGATGCTGTACAGTTTTGCAATTTCTAAGGTGAAGCCTGTGTTCCTCCCCAGGCTGAGCTGTCCTATGTGAGCTGCACAAAATCTTCCACCCTTCTTTTCTCTAGCTAATAGGGACAGATCAAGGAACTTAAGAACCTCGGCAGCAGGCATGTCAGAAATCTAAGAGTCTACCAGGTTTTCTGGTAGAAGGGTTGCTTCCCTTCTTGAGGAAGGAAGAGATTCCTGAAGCTGTTCCACCTGCTCGCTCCACAGGAGGCAAGGGGAAGCCCCCTGCTCTGTCTGAGGCTGGAGGAGCCTTGGCTTGGTGCTCCTGCCAAACTTGGAGCTCTAGTAGAAGAAAAGAGCATGGGGAAGGGGGCAAGGAGGAAAAGGGGTGGGAAAGCAGGGGCAGTCTGCTCTGGCACAGGTAGAATGGGAAAGATGAAGGGTTGAGGTGACAAGAGTGGTCTGGAAAAGAACAAGAAAAGAAACAAGGAAAGAAATACCCTTGCAAAAAAAGGCTGCAAGCTCTCAACCAGCCTGGGCACCATCCAGCTGCACTGGGGTCGTTCAGAGGACCTTATCTTAGGCATTGCAACCTCACTGGGACGATGTCAGCCAAGCAGTGCCACAGAGAAAGCAGGATTGCCTTGTTCCCTACCCACTTCAGCCCATTTTGCTGTGAACTTTGGAAAGCAGTTCAAACTCTTGACATTCCGACTTTATTAACAATTTGCCATCAAAGCCCCCAAGAAACGCGCCGCAATACAAAGCCTGCACGCCGAGTGTTGAAGACGTTAATGAGCTGCAATTCATCATCATGGCTAGGCTTCGTGAACAAAGATTTGGGAAGGGCTCTACCCACGTTTGCTACAAGCGCGCTGATGGCTAAAAAGGCCAATGTGAGATAGACAAGTCCGGTTGCAGAAGGTACAGCAGAAAGACTCCCCAGGTGATATCGACAAGACGTGATTCTTTCTGCATTGTCTTTTCTCCTCGAGAGTGATCCTGCGTGTGTTCTCAAAAGCAGCAGCAGCAG
>NW_020959206.1:7359-10340 GCF_003031625.1 Empidonax traillii | reverse complement strand
CACCTCACCTGCACCGGGCAGGGTAGAAATCCATCACGGAGCAGAGCAGGGGCTGGGGCCGGGCTGGGAGCTCGACGGCACCAGCGAGATGGACACGCTGGGGGGCACTGGGAGAGACGGGAGAGGGTTTATAGGGCATTGGTAGGCGTTTGGATGACACTGGGAGGGACTGGGATAGCACTGGGAGGGACTGGGAATAGATTGGGGTAGAAGAGAATGGCCGGGGGCTGGTCAATGGGGAGAGAGTTGGGAGATCTGAGATTGAAATGAGAACGACTGGGAATGGATTGAGACGTTGTGGGAGTGGAGTGAGAGGGTCTGTGAAGGACTGGGAATGACTAGAAGGACTGGGAGGGACTGGGAAGGAACCGAGCGGAATTGGAGGCTGAGTCCTGGAGAGGGAACTCTGAGCTGCGGATCTGCCCGGTAACTGATGAGTCATCAAAAAATTGCTCTCTGATTGGCTAAGGGTGGGAGCTGGGTGACCCCAGCGGGGTGGAGACGCGGCGGGGCACTGGGAGAGACTGGGATGGAGTGGAGGGCACTGGGAGAGACTGGGGTGGACCTGGGGAACTGAGAGGGGGCAAAAGGCCACGGGAATGGGCACAGGGAGGGCTGAGGGGTCAGCGGTGATTCCCAGGGAGGGTTTCAGGGGCTCCAGGGTCGTTCCCGGGGCAGGGGAATTCCCGAGGGGACCCGCTCTGCCCCGCGCTCACCTCTACGGTTCACAGTGAACAGGGTGGACACCTCGTAGATTTTCCGGCACAACCAGTCCACTGCAGCCCGTCTGTACTCCAGCAAGTCCTGTTGGCTGTTCCAGTACCTGGCTTGGATCTCCCCATACGGGGTGTCCCCCACATAGACCCCCACATCGCTGTCAAAGTGGACGTACTGCTGCCGGTTGTAGATGAATCTCTCCATGAACCTCACCTGCTCGGTGCCGTTGATGAAGTGACACTCGGCCTTTTTCAACTTCTGGAACACCCCTGTGTGTGCAGGACACGGGTCAGGGGGTGTCCTGTCCCCCTCCCATCATCCTCTATCCCCCCACAGGACTTTGGGAGCTCAGGGAACCACCTAGGACCCCCCTTTCCCACCCTCCTCTGCCCCACGGCCACCGCAGCACCGGCTCTTGGCTGGGGGGGAACCCCCCATCAGCCCCCGGGGGATGGACAGGGGGGTTGGGGCCCCACCAGTGCGGATCCGACCCCTCCAGAGCCCCAGGAAACCGCTGCAGGGCTCCAGTGATGGGGGACACCGAGGGACCCCCATGGCACCCCCTTCCTGCTCTCCCACCCTACTTTCCCCCCCTCTCCCACCCCTTTCTCCACTGTCCCCTCAATCCCCAGACCTTCCGACTTTTAGTTTGGGGCCCCCAGCTCCCTTCCAATAATTCCGGGGGTTCCAACCTCTCTCGCACTCACTTTTGGGGTTCCCACCCCCTCTTCTCTCTCCTCTTTCCCGCCTTCCCGCCCCTCCCGCTCACCCGAGAGCTCCTCGCCCGCAGCCAGGGGGGCTCCCAGTACCACCAGTACCACCAGTACGGCCCCAGCTCCCCACACACGCTCCATCCCCAGCGCCGGGCAGGTGCTGACACCCCAAAACCAGCCGAGAGGGGCCGTTTTGGGGTGTTTTGGACGCGCTCTGATTGGCTGAAGGTAAAGTTGGGGACTCGTTTAGCGGATCGTCTTCCCGACAACTGAGGAGTCATCAGCGAGACGCGCTCTGATTAGTCACAGTCCGCGTCGGTGCTTTCTGATTGGCTGATGCCGTTCGGGGCGCTGCAGCCCCGGAGTGGGGGTTCTGGGGGGTCCGTGGGGTGCGGGACAGGTAGGAACTCAGGGGAACCCACAAATGGGCGTCCAGGGGTCCCGCAGCTCTGCGATCCGGCTGTCTCGGAGCTCCGACGGGTCCCCAGAATCGAGTGGAGGGCGTTCTCTGACTGAGCTCGGTGAGGGCTCAGTTTGAGAAGGGTCTGCCCAGCAACTGATGACACTGCAGATGCGCTCTCTCCCATTGGCTGGGGCTGACTCTGCCCCCGGCTCGGGGGGTCCAAGGTGGGTTTTGGGAGGTCCCAGATTGCTGGAGTCTGGCTTTGGGGTGCCCTGGATATGTAGAATTTTGGGGCGCTGACGTTGCCCAAACACCCTCCCATTTCCAGGATTTTCGGAGCCCCCCCCCCCCCCCAATATCCCCCAATAATCAGGACTGCAGAGAACTGGGAAGCTTTACTGGCAGCACTGGGAGTGGGTGGCTGGTGTGAGAGCAAAAGCAGGGTCAGGAGGGACACACGACCCCCCTAAACTCCGGGCTGGGATGGACCGGGGGGTCCCGGCTGGGCCCGAGGCCACGGGGAGGGGCTGCGGTTGCCGCCCAATTCAGGAGCTCTGTGGGGACAGAAAAGGGGGTGACAGCGGGCTGGGGGAGCGGGGCGGGCACACACACTCTAGGGAAGGGGGGACACGACCCCTGGGGACCCCCCTTTACCTTCTCCCACAGGTAGAAGCCGAGCCCCAGCGCCAGGAAGACGAAACCCAACACGAAGCCCCCGACCCCCACCAGGATCTTGCTGTGGACGGTGTCCTGTGGCATCTCTGGGGGGAGCCGGGGGGGGTCAAGACCCCCAAAACCTCCCATAGGCCACCCAGGACCTCACAAGCCCCATCCTGGTCTCCCCCACTCCACCCAGGACCCGCTGGAACCTCCTCCCAATCCCTTGCCAGCCCCTCGGAGATCCCACAAATCTTCTCCCAACCCCTTTAGGACCCTCCAAACCCCCTCCCATCGCCCCCTGAATCCCTCCCAGTGCCTTCCCACCCCACTTAGCACTTCCCCAACCCCCTCCTAGTGACTCCAAGGCCCCCCAGCCTCCCTCCCATCCCACCCAGGCTCACACAAACTCTCTCCCAGTTGCCCTCAGGTCTCCCCAGACCCCCTCTCAGCCTTCCCAGGACACCCCAACCCCCTCTTTAGCCTCTCCA
>NW_020959206.1:0-1181 GCF_003031625.1 Empidonax traillii | reverse complement strand
CTCACTGGGATCAGGCTGCTCTGAGCCCCATCCAACCTGGCCTGCAATGATTCCAGGGATGGGGCAGCCACAGCTTCTCTGGGCAACCTGGGCCATGTTTCACCGTCCTCATAAAACCTTCTCCCTCCTATCCAGTCTGAATCCACCTTCTCTGAGTTTGAAACCACCATCCCTTGTCCTGTCCCTCCAGCCCTTGTCCCCAGTCCCTCTCCAGCTCTCCTGGAGCCCCTTTAGGCTCTGCAAGGGGCTCCAAGGTCTCCCTGGAGCCTTCCCTTCTCCAGGTGAGCACCCCCAGCTGTCCCAGCCTGGCTCCAGAGCAGAGGGGCTCCAGCCCTGGGAGCAGCTCCGGGGCCTCCTCTGGACTCTCTCCAGCAGCTCCACATCCTCCTGCTATTGGATCCCGAAGCTGGAAGCAGCTCTGCAGGTGGGGTCTCACCTGAGGGGGCAGAATTCCCCCCTCCCTGCTGTGGGATCAGCCCAGGACACAGGGGGGTTTCTGGGATGGGGCAAGTCCAGCCCCTCACCCACCAACACCCCCAGGTCCTTCTCCCAGGGCTGCTCCTGATCCCTTCATGCCCATCCTGGACTGATCCCAGGGTTACCCTGACCCAGGATCACATCCCCTCCTTTCTTGCCTGGCCCTTCTGAACAGCCTCCACTCCTGGGGTCTCCATCCCTGTCCCCCTTCCCATTCCTGGTGTTCCCATCCTAGTCCTGATGTCCCCATTCCCAGTTCCTGGTACCTCCAACCTGCTCCCAATGTCCCCATCCCTGTCCCCAGTGTCGCCATCCCCATCCTCTCTGTCCCCATTCCCATTCCTGAGGTTCCCATCCCTGTCCCCATCCCCATTCCTGGTTCCCAGAGAGGAACTGCCGGATGCCAGAGGAGGGAACCAGGATTTATTGCCCAAAGCAGGAGATTTTCACACCACAATAAAGCATCAGTAATAATTGTGCTCCTGGGTTTCACACATGGCAAAGCAGGAAGTTGATCCATCGGGAAGAGCCGCAGGGGGGCCAGGCTGGGAGGGAGCAGCGGGATGAGCTCTGCCAGCAGCTCCTGCCTTTCCACAGGGACAGGGAAGGGGCAGATCCAGGTCTGGGATCGCTCAGGCCGTGATTTCTGTCGGGATGAGAGTGGGGAAAGGAGTCCCCATGTCCCTGTGCCCATCCCAGGGGAT
>NW_020959205.1:6930-10341 GCF_003031625.1 Empidonax traillii | reverse complement strand
CCTGCTTTCCAGGGCTGCCCCCCCGGCCCAGCTCGTTGGGTTTCATCCCAAACTCTGCAGCAAAGCCCCGGCCCGGGGCAGCCCCTGAGCCGTGACAGCCCCTCGGCAGCCGCCAGAATGCACAGGGGGGTCCCTGCTCGGCCCTGGCTCAGAACTGCAGCCCCAGCCGGGCCCGAGGGGCCCCGGGGGAGAACAACCCCGAGCCCCAGCTGGGCCAGAGCCACCCAGTTCTGCCCAGTGGGGCCCAGGTTGCTCCCAGCATGGGCCCAGGGGCTCCCACTCAACCCCAGCATGGGCCAAGGGGCTCCCAGTCAACCCCAGCATGGGCCCAGTCACTCCCAGGATGATCCCAGTCACTCCCAGTACAGTACCAGTCTCTCCTAATAGGATCCAAATTACCCCATTGTTACATACATAGCCATAAATTTGTGTCAATAAAATAATAAAACAGACTGTATAACTTAATTACACCCCCATAAAGAAATAAAGCAGAACCTTTGTAAGACCATCAAGGTCAAAAGCTATAAATCATCTCTGCTTTCCTAAAATGAATTATATGATCTTTTAGGTGTCTTGTAGTCTAAGAATGTATGAATTATAGGAGAGCTATCACTGCTATAAAGATAACAACCAAGCTCTAGTTGTGAAAATAAACATAAATGTATATGTATATCACGGAATAAATATGCATGAAGTAGCTTGAATAAATATTAGTCAAATACTCTTGTCAGGTGCGCAGAATCTTTCTGTTGCCCAGCATGCTGATTGCTTTTATCATATAATAAATTCCAGTTTGAGAACTGAGTATATCCTGAGATTATGTTTCTCACAAATTGGGGAATATTTAGAGACTGTTTCTCACACCCTGCGTGGTCCCAGTCACTCCCAGTCACCCCAGTAGAGTTCCAGCCACTCCTAATATGGTTCCAGTCACCAGCAGTATGATCCCAGTATATCCCAGTCACTCCCATTACCATCCCAGTCACTCCCACTAGGAATACAGTCACTTCCACTATGGCCCCATTTGCTCCCAGTCACCCCCAGTATGGTTCCAGTCGCTCCCAGTCCATTCCATTAGGATTCCAGCATGAGCCCAGGCACTCCCTATATGGTCCCAGTCACTCCAGTATGAACCCCCTCACTCCCAGTCACTCTCATTAAGATGCCATTTGCCCCCAGCATGGTCCCAGCTCCTCCCAGTCACCCAGGATGATTCCAGTCACTCCCAGGATTGTTCCAGTCACTCCCAGGATGATTCCTGTCACTCCCAGTCTCTCCCAGTATATCCCAGTCACCCTCAGCGTGCTCCCACTCAGTCCCAGTATGATCCCAGTTACTCCTGGTCTCTCCCAGTTGCTCCCAGTTGCCCCCAGTGTGGTCCCACTCATTCCCAGTTGCCCCCAGTAGCTTCCAGCATGATCCCAGTTGCTCACAGATCCTTCCAGTCTCCCCCAGTGCACTCCCAGTTGCTCCCAGTATGATCCAAATCACCTCCAGCATAATCTCACTTGCTCCCAGTATATCCCAGTTGCTGCAGCATGCTCCCATTCATAGTATGATCCCAATATACCCTAGTCACCCTCACTGGGGTCCCAGTTGCCCCCAGCATGGGCCAAGCTGCTCCCACTGTGATCCCAGTTGCTCCCAGTTGTCCCCAGCACAGATCCAGTCACTCTAAGTAGGATCCTGCTCTTCCCTCCTGGAACTGACAGTCCCAGTCAATCCCAGTTTCTTGTATTGTAGATCCAGTCTCTCACAGTTCCTCCCAGTTGCCCCCAGCCTGGTTCTAATTCCCCTTCATGCAGTCCCAATTGCTCCCAGTGTGGTCCCAGTCACCCCCATCATGGCTACAGACACTCCCAGTAAATCCCAGGATAGCCCTCAGAATGCTTGTAGTGCTTCCCAATCACTCCCACTTGCCCCAGTAACATTCCAGTTTCCACCAGTATGATCTCAGTGTTTCCAATCCACTCCCAGTATATCCTATGCGGCCTCCAGTTACTCCCAGTAGCCCTGGTTGTGGTCCCAGTTGCTCCCAGTATGATCCCTGTTGCCCAAGTTCTGGTCCTGGAGGGTCCCAGTGTGCTCTGATCCTGCTCCCGGGGGATCCTGCTGGGTCCTGGTTCTGGTCCTGGTGTGTCCCGCTGTCCCACTCCATCCCAGTCTGTCCCAGTCCATCCCAGTCTGTCCCAGTCCATCCCAGTCCATCCCAGTCTGTCCCAGTCCATCCCAGTCTGTCCCAGTCCATCCCAGTCTGTCCCTGCCCCAGCTCCCTCTCTCCAGGAGCACGGGGGAATCAGAAGGCAAAACAGCTGGAAATCAAACTGCAAGTGCTCTGTGGACAACACAAAAGGAAGTGTCAGAAATGGGGCAGATCCCAGCTCAGAACCAGTGCCTTTAGATCTGCTGTTGCCTCTCGGGGCTGGTGCCACAACAAACAGTTGTCCCCATGTGTACAGAGATCAAACTCGGGGGGCAGGGACTAAAATGGACCTTTTGGGAACAAGGCAGAGTCTTACATGAAGTACAGAAGGACGATACTTCCTGAGGATCTGGGGAGTTGTTGGGAAAGGTCATCTTGGTTTCCAGGCCCCTCCCAGTGGGTCAGAGGAATTACAGGGACTGTGGTGACTGTGATTATTGTCTTTCCTGCATTTCTGTGAACTGTTTGTAACCCGAAGTATTACAAAGCTTATCAGGGAGACTTACTGGAAATATCAACAAGTCTCAGAAGGGTAATTTGAAGGAGGGATGTTCCCCAAACGGCCACCAGAGACCCTCCAGAGACCCCTACTCTGATGTAAAGGAGATCTGAGAAGTGATTTAAATGTGTGCAAGAATTTGTGGGAGTGTTCAGTGCATAAGCACGAGTTTGGGGAACTGTAATGCACCTGTATTAGTTACACACACAGAAACCTGGGTGTGAGACAGCTGAGTGTGTGATGGGAGGAGACCCCCCCCACCCCCCACCCACGCACCTGGGGCTTAAAAAAGAAAAACCGCGTTCTAATCCTGAAATTGCAGTGACAGATAGTTTTATTGCCCTTAGGTGACCGTCCTGCTTGCTTCCAGTATGATCCCAGTTGCCCCAGTTCTGGTCCCGAGGAGTCCTGGTCTTGGTCCCGGTGTATAATGGTGTCCCAGTCCATTCCAGTCCGTCCCAGCCAGTCCCGGTCCCTTCCCGGCAGCCGCCGCCGGTTCCCGGATCGTGCCCCCTCCAACCCCCCCAGAGCCGCCTCCGGACGCCGCCCCTCCAAGATGCTGCCGGGGGTGGGGGCTCCGTGTTTGGGTTCGTGTGCCGGGGGTGCCGCGATTCGTGCCCGTGCCGGGTGCCCGGGGGTGGCGGGGGGACCCGGGGCGGTGCCGGGAGGGGTCCCGAAGGGGCTGGCGGGCAATTGCCGGCAGTTCCCC
>NW_020959205.1:0-1020 GCF_003031625.1 Empidonax traillii | reverse complement strand
CTCAGGGCAGGATTGCAGAGTGGGATCAGGTGGAATTGTGGGCTGGGATCAGGGCTGGATTCTGGAGTGGGATTGGGGTGGGATGGACGGAGCAGGATCAGGAGGGAATCCGGAGCAGTTGCTGCTCTCCATGGGCTCCCCAGCTGGATCCATCCCCTGGGATGGGCACAGGGACATGGAGACTCCTTTTCCCACTCTCATCCTGACAGAAATCACGGCCTGAGTGATCCCAGACCTGGATCTGCCCCTTCCCTGTCCCTGCGGAAAGGCAGGAGCTGCTGGCAGAGCTCATCCCGCTGTTCCCTCCCAGCCCGGCCCCCCTGCGGCTCTTCCCGATGGATCAACTTCCTGCTTTTCCATCTGTGAAACCCAGGAGCACAATTATTGCTGAGGCTTTAATTGTGGTGTGAAAATCATCTGCTTTGGGCAATAAATCCTGGTTCCCTCCTCTGGCATCCGGCAGTTCCTCTCTGGGAACCAGGAATGGTAATGGGGACAGGGATGAGAATCTCAGGAATGGGAATGGGGTCAGGGAGGATGGGGATGGGGACACTGGGGACAGGGATGGGGACACTGGGAGCAGGTTGGAGGCACCAGTAGCTGGGAATGGGGACAGGGATGGGGTGACTGGGGGCAGGTTGGAGACACCAGGAATTGGGAATGGGGACATCAGGACTAGGATGGGAACACCAGGAATGGGAAGGGGGACAGGGATGGAGACCCCAGGAGTGGAGGCTGTTCAGAAGGGCGGGAAAGGAGGGAATGTGATCCTGGGTCAGGGCAACCCCTGGGATCAGTCCAGGATGGGCATGAAGGGATCTGGAGCAGCCCTGGGAGAAGGACCTGGGGGTGTTGGTGGGTGAGGGGCTGGACTTGCCCCATCCCAGAAACCCCCCTGTGTCCTGGGCTGATCCCACAGCAGGGAGGGGGGAATTCTGCCCCCTCAGGTGAGACCCCACCTGCAGAGCTGCCTCCAGCTCCGGGATCCAACAGCAGGAGGACGTGGAGCTGCTGGAGCGA
>NW_020959204.1:8715-10342 GCF_003031625.1 Empidonax traillii | reverse complement strand
CAGCCCCGCGGTGGCTGCCGGGAACGTGATGGCGGCGGCGACAGAAGGATCTCTTCAGCCCTGTTGAGACCTGGCTGGGGCTGTGGTGAGTCTGGGGATGCGCTCGGGGGCTGCGGGGAGCGCGGCTGTGGGCGGGAAGGCTGGAGGGCTCGGCAGAGTGGAGAGGAGGGGCTCGGGGGTTCCGAGGAGGTTTTGAAGTTCGTGAGAGGCTTTCGAGGGGTCGCGGAGGGGATTTGGTGTTGTGAGGGCGCTCGGAGGGGAGGGTGAAGGTGCCTGAAGGGGTTCAGGAGGTCCCTGAAAGGGCTGGGGGCCTTGGAACCCTCCCGGGGAGGGGGGAACGTTTAAACGCCATGGCTGCACTGCGCAGGCGCCGGCGGAGTCCCCAACAGCGAACTTCAACTCCCATTAGGCTTTGCGCGGCGCCGCCATTGCCGCTCGTGCCACAGCGCCCCCTGCCGGCTGGGCGGACCGACCGCAGGGAAAGCGGGTCCTGATGCTCCCCCCGAACCCCAGAGACCCCCAAAACTCAGCACACAGAGACCCCACAGGAAGCGTAGCACGGGGTTCCCCTAAAGCCCTTCAGTGGGGTTCAAGGGATTCCCCCGCTCTCAGGGGAGGGGTCCTGCCGGTCCCACCCAAAGTCTTGTGAGGGAGATGAACCACATCCGGTAAGGGGATCCCAGTGCCCCCAGAATAGCCCAGTGACCTCCCAGTGGCTCTCAGTATGGCCCAGTAACTCCCCCAGTGACCACTGAGTGTTTCCCAGTGACCTCCCACTGCTCTCTAGTATGGCCCAATGATCCTCCTGTGAGCACCCAGTAACCCCAAGTATGGCCCTG
Organism: Empidonax traillii; assembly: GCF_003031625.1. Classification (NCBI taxonomy): domain Eukaryota; kingdom Metazoa; phylum Chordata; class Aves; order Passeriformes; family Tyrannidae; genus Empidonax; species Empidonax traillii. Next base: position 9,503 of record NW_020959204.1, on the reverse strand, counting down.
TAACCTCCCAGTGTCCCCTCGTGTGTCCTGGTAATCCCCCAGTAATCACCCAGTGCCCTCTCAATGCCCTCCCACCATTGCTCAATAATCCCCCAGTCCCTCCCAGTGCCCCCAGTGTGTCCCAGTATGCCCCAGTAATCACCCAGTGCCCCCCAAAGCCCCCCAAGTGTTCCCAAAGTGTCCCCAGATGCCCTTGGCCTTTCTGTGAGTGTGGGGGAAAGGCCATTTTGGGGGTCAGAGGGTCCAGGGAGGCCTTCTGGGGGGGAGATGGAGGGTTGGGGACATCATGGATGGGGTTAGGGGACAGTGGGGAGGGGTTTGGGGACAGTGGAATGGGGGGTGTCAAGGGGGAAACTGGGGCCATGGGGAGGCCTTGGGGACGTTGGAGACACCAGAGGGGTCTCATCATGCCAAGTGGGAAATTGAGGACACCAGGAGGGTCTTGGGGACACCAGGAGGGGCTCAGGACTCACCTGGTTGTGGTGCTGCCCCTCCTGTCCCCCCCAGGCCCCAAAGAGGCCCCCCAAATGTCCCCTAACCCCCACTTTTCCTTTAATCACCTCCCAGATCCCTTTTATCCCCCAGTGCTCCCAAGACCTGTTTTAACTCCCCCAAATGCACCCAGAGGCCCCCAAAACGCCCCAAATCCCAATCAAACCCCCAACAAAGAGGGATCAACTGGACATCATCTGCCCTCCCTGCAGGTTGCTGTCCTGGAGAGCAGGCCCTGAGGTGTCCCTGAGAAGAAGTGGAAGGCAGAGGTGGTGCTGAGGCAGGAGAGCCCCGTG
>NW_020959204.1:4316-5934 GCF_003031625.1 Empidonax traillii | reverse complement strand
AACCTCCGCAACCACCAGCTCATCCACACTGGGGAACGGCCCTACAAGTGCTTGCAATGTGGGAAGAGGTTTCAGACCAGCTCAGATCTCCTCAGGCATGAGCAGACACACACAGGGGAGAGGCCCTTCCGCTGCACCAACTGTGGGAAGGGCTTCAAGCTTAACTTCCACCTCGTCAGGCACCGGCACATCCACACCAGGGAGAGGCCCTACGAGTGTGGGGAGTGTGGGAAGAGCTTCACCCAGAGCTCTGCCTTGACCTCACACCAACGGACCCACCAGTAAGGGAAGCCCGTCAAGTTCCCCGACTGCAGGAAGAGCTTTGGCCGCTGCTCCCATCCCGAATGACCCCCCTGATGGTGAGACAACCCCTGGAGTCCAGTGACTGTCAGTCCATCCCTTTTTACCAGAAAGGGCCAGTCCCCTTTGCCAGGGGCAGGTTGTGCCAACAGAACCCTTCTTGGGGTGTGTGGAGATTCCTGCCTTGGCTGGGACCCCCCAAGGTCACTGCTGGAGGTTGAGAGCAGAGATCTCCCAACAAGTGTTGGTCTGGGGGAGTTCCATCCATCTCTAATTCATAATTCTTGCTTTGGTGCCAGCTTGAGTAGAATTGCTTCAACAATTGCTTTAGTGTAGAGCACTGTCCTATCTTATCCTGTACTAATGGTAGTTTTAGTGTTTCAGTAAAAAATTCTGATGAAAGTGTTTTGTCTGATCATTTGTAACCCTAAATAATTCCTTTCTATTGATAGATCTGATTTGCCATGATTAAAACCTGGGGGACAAAAGTGATTCAGTCGCACGGCTGTAATTTCTTTGAACTGAAAGTGTTGGCATAATCCAAGGCTGAGATTGGATCCAGCAGCCCCTACACCCCACATTAAGTTGGGAACTCAGGGGGGCCACCCCTTTTCCCAACTCTTCTGTGCCCAAAGACCCCCATGGGACCGTCAGACCCGCCAGACCACCCCCCCTTTTCCATCCTTCTTCCTGTTTCTCCCACTTTTCGTGATCTTGTGTTACAATCTGCTTAAATATTGCAGAAAGAACTTCAGATTTGAATATTCCTTTGAGCAAAAATAAGACACAAGTTATCTGTTGATACCAAAATCCTGATTTTATTAATTGTTAAGAGATGCAGAGACAAAGGAAAAAATTAAAAAAATTTATAAAATGCTTACGATTACTTTTAGAAGCAGAGAAAAAATACTCCCATGCTACCTTTCCCCTGAGTTGGTGTGTGTGTGGGCGAGTAGCAGTTTTCTGCCGTTTTTTTTCTCTGTCTCTGCAGAGAGCTGACAGAGAATGTTTGATAAGAAGATTTTGACAGGCAGAAACAATGGAGAAACATAATCTTTGGCATTCATAAAGTATCTGTTTGTTACAGATGGTTTCCGTGGTAACCGATGTAACAATGTGAATGCATAATGGTTTCCATGGTAACCAGCGTAACAATTGGAATGCATCAAGGTTACCATGGTAACCAACATTACAATGAGAATGCAGAATGGTTGCCATGGTGTAAGGGGGTAATTTGGATTTAGATGATCAATGGAGCATAGAGAGGTGAGAAAGTGATTCTATTCGCATGTGAAACCAGCCAGAATATTGTACAATG
>NW_020959204.1:0-2821 GCF_003031625.1 Empidonax traillii | reverse complement strand
GGAATGTAAACAAAGAGAAACCTGGGACAAAAATAAGGAGGAGTTTTAGGAGAAAAACAATGTCTTCATATCACATGGACACCTGTGTGCAGCCAATAGGCAGTGTGTCAGTAATGCACGCTCGGTTCGTGGGTTACAGCAAATAACCAATGGTTTGAAAGTGATCACGCCCCGGGGGGCAGTGAAAGTATATAAGAGGTTGGGTTATGTAAATAAAGCGGAACATTTGTGTAAATCATCCTGATTTGTGTGCAGTTTGTTCTGGAAGCTCCTCCACCAACATCCACGTTATATCACAGCTGTCCCTTTGTTGTCACCAGTCCCCTGTGACATCGTTTGTCCTCAGCGATGTCACCGATGTCCCTGTGATGTCACCTCTGTCCCCTGTGTTGTAACCCCTGTCCCCTGTGATGTCACCAATAGCCCTGTGACATCACGGCTGTCCCTTTGTGGTCACCAATCCCCTGTGGCATCACTGGTCCTTAAGGAAGTCACTGCTGTCCCTGTGATGTCACCAGTGTCACTGATGATGTCACTGGTGTCTCTGAGATGTCACCCCTGTCCTTGTGAAGTCACCGATGTCCCCAGTGACGTCACTGATGTCCTTGGGAGATCACAGCTACCCCTTTGTTTTCAACAGTCTATATGATGTCACTGGTCCACAATGATGTCACTGCTGTCCCTCTAATGTCACCACTCTCCCCTGTGATGTCATCAATGTCCCCCGTGATAGCCCTGGTGTCTCTGTGTTGTTCTCCAGGTCCCCTGTGATGTCACTGATGTCCCTGTGACATCACAGCTTTCCCTTGGTTGTCACCAGTCCCCAGTGATATTTCTGGTCCCCAAGGATGCCATTGCTGTCTCTGTGATGTCACCACTGTCCCCAATGGTAACACCATGTTCCTGTGATGTCACTGATGTCCCTCTGATATCACGGTTTGCCCTTTGATGGCAACAGTCACCTATGATTTCACAGGTTCCTCTGTGATTGCACCACTGTCCCCTGTGATGTCACCAATGTCCCTGTGACAACAGGGCTTAGCCTTTGATCTCATCAGTCCCCTGTGATGTCACTGGTCCCCAGCGATATCACTGCGGTCCCTCTTATGCCACCACTGACGTCAGCTGTGGCACCATGTCCCTGTGATTTCTCCAATGTCCCTGTAATGTCACCAGTCCCCTGTGATGTCACCGTTGGCCCTTGTGTTGTCAACAGTGTACCCACTGGTGGCATCATGTTCCTGTGAGGTGACTGATGTCCCTGTAATGTCACCAGGCCCCTGTGATTTTACCGATGTCCCTGTGACATCACGGCTGTCCCTTTCTTGTGACCAGTGCCCTGTGATGTCACTGACCCCAGTGATGTCACTCATGTCCCCCTGATGTCACCACTGTTCCCTGTGATGTCAACAACGTCTCTGATGATGTCATTGATGTCATCAATGTCCCTGCCATGTCATCTTTGTGCTTGCGAAGTCACCCATGTCCCCTTTGATTTCACCCATGTCCATTTGTTGTCAGCAATCCCCTGTGATGTCACTCATGTCACTGTGATGTCACCAATGTCCCCTGTGATGTCACCAATATCCTCGATGATGTCATTGTTGTCTCTGTAACTTCAACCCTGCCCTTGTCACCAATGTCCTATTTGATGTCACTGATTTCCCTGTGACATCACAGCTATCCTTTCATTGTCATCACTCCCTGTGATGTCACTGGTCCCCAATGATGTCACTGCCATCCCTGTGATGTCACCACTCTCTCCTGTTATGTCACCATTGTATCTGATGATGTTACTGTTGTCTCTGTGATGTTACTCTGGTCCCCTGTGACTTCACCAACTGTCCTGTGACATCACAGCTGTCCCTTTGTTTTCACCAGTACTCTGTGATGACACCGGTCCCCAAGGATGTCACTGCTGTCCCTGTGATGTCACCACTGTCCACAGAGGTGTCACCATGTCCCTGTGATGTTAACGATTTCCCAGTGACATCACAGTTGTCCCCTCATTTTAACCAGCCCCTCTGATGTCACTTGTTCCCAATTATGTTGCTGCTGTCCCCGTGATGTCACCGATATCCTTGTGATGTCACTAGACCCCTGTGATGTCACCAATGTCCCTTTTATATCACAGCTGTCACTGATGTGACCGATGATGTCACTGGTGTCTCTGTGATGTCACCCCTGGCCTTGTGCAGTCACTGATGTACCCTGTGATGTCACCAATGTCCCTATGACATCATGACTTTCCCATTGTTGTCACCAGTCCCCTGTTATGTCACTGCTTTCCAATGATGTCACTGCTGTCTCTGTGATGTCACCAATGTCCCCAGCGGTGGTTCTATGTCCCCGTGATGTCACTGATTTCCCTGTGACATCAGGGCTTTCCTTTGTTGTCACCTCTGTCCCCTGTGATGTTACTGATCCCCAGTGATGTCACCTCTGTCTCCTGTGATGTCACCATTGTCCTTGATGAAATCACTGGTGCCACTGTGATGTCACCCCTGTCCTTGAGAAACCACTGATATCCCCTGTGAGGTCACTGATTTCCCTGTGATACCACACCTGTCCCTTTGTTTTCAACAGTCCCCTGTGATGTCACTGGTACCTGTGATGTCACCCATGTCCCTGTGATGTCACCACTGTCCTCTGTGATATCACCAATATCCCCAGTGATGTCACTGATGTCACTTTGATGTCAGCCATGTACTTGTGATGTCACCAATGTCCCTGTGACATCACAGCTGTCTCTTTGTTTTCACCAATCAGCTGTGATGACACTCGCCCCCAGTGATGTCACCAATGCTCTTTTCATTAGGGT
>NW_020959203.1:7637-10347 GCF_003031625.1 Empidonax traillii | reverse complement strand
CAGTGGGGGCCCGGGGAGAGCTGGAGGGTCCCGGGGGTGTGCGGGTGGTCCCGGGGCTCTGGGGAGTCTCAGGGGGTTCCGGAGGGTTCCGGTGGTCCCGGGGCTGTGGGGAGTCCCGATGTGTCCCGGGGTTCTGGGGGGTTCCGGGGGGTCCTGGAGTTGTCCCGGTGGGTCCCGGGGTTCTGGGGGGTCCCCGATGGGTCCCAGATCCCTTGAGGGTGTCCCCAGTGTGTCCTGGATCTCTGGGGGTCCCCAATGTGTCCTGGGTCTCTGGGGGGTCCCCAATGTGTCCCTGGTCCCTTGAGGGTGTCCCCAGTGTGTCCTGGATCTCTGGGGGGGGGGCGGTCCCGGTGGGCCCCGGTGTGGGTCCGGCAGGTCCCGGTGTGTCCCGGTTCTCTCTGGGGTGCATCCCGGGGGTCTCACCCACCCCCCCGCGCCCCCCAGGCAGCCCCGGGGCCGTGGAGGCGGCGCTGGCGGCCGTGTGGGCGCTGTTCCCGCGGGGGCTGTTCGAGGACGCGCTGCCCCCGCTGCTGCTGCGGCACCAGCTCTACGACGTGGTGCGGGACCGCACGGCCGTGGACCGGCACCTGGTGAGCCCCGGGGGGGGCTGGGGACCGCCCTGAACCCCCCGTGACCCTCCCCCTGACCCCGTGTGACCCCCCCACCCCCAGAACCGGCTGCGGGACGAGGGGCAGGTCCGGCTGCTGCACCTGGGGCTGGGCCCCGACGCGCTGGGCGTGGTGAGGACGGAGCTGTACCGGGACAAGGTGCGTGGGGAGGGAAGGGGGGGGGTTTGGGGGGTTTTGGTGACCCCTCTGACCCCTCCTGACCCCCCCCCAGGCCCTGCAGGCCGTGGCTGGGACCCCCCGGGAGGGGCTGGTGCGGCGGTTTCTGGACGAGGCGGTGGCGGCGACGCCGGAGCTGAGCTACGACCGGGGCAGGATGGAGAGCCTGGGCTTCGGGGACCGCGACGTCACGTACGGCCTGGGGGGTCAGGAGGGGACTGGGGGACAGCCTGGAGCGGGTGACCCCCCCTGGGCAGTGGGTGGTCTGGGGGGTGCTGATGTGACCCCCCCCGTGCCCCCCCAGGCAGCTGGTGGTCTGGGGGGTGCTGATGTGACCCCCCCCAGGCAGCGGGTGGTCTCGGGGGTGCTGATGTGACCCCCCCCCGGGCAGTGGGTGGTCTCGGGGGTGCTGATGTGACCCCCCCCGTGCCCCCCCAGGCAGCTGGTGGTCTCGGGGGTGCTCACAGTGCGCGACGCGGGCAGTTGGTGGTTGGCCGTGCCGGGGGTCGGGCGCTTCGTGCGGGCCCTGCTGAGGGGTGAGTGGGACCCCCTGACCCCCCGTGAGCCCCCCCTCACCCTGGGGGGTCTCTGAGGGTCCCTTTACCCCCGGTGACCCCCCCGTGCCCCCCAGGCCGCCGGGCCCTGCTGTCGGTGGTGCGGCGCTCGCGGCACCGGGAGGTTCCGCTGCGGGAGCTGCAGAGGGCGAAGCCCCCCCCGGGCGCCCGCCTGGGGGTCCCGTTCCTGCTGCACGACCTGCTGGGGGCCCAGGAGCTGCTCAGGTACCGACCCCCCATCCCCCCGCCACGGGACCACCCTGGGACGCTCAGGGACCCCTGGGTGACCCCTGACCCCTCAGTGACCCCATGACCTCTGACCCCCCTGTAACCCCCTGTCCCCCCTGCAGTGTCCCCACCCCCGCGGGTCCCCTCCTGCGATTGGCCGAGCCCTGACCGGACCCTTCCCAGGATGCACCGGGGTGGCCCAAGGGGCGTGACCCTCGTTCAGCCACGCCCATCCCCGGGAGGGGGGTGGGGCCACAGTAGCCCCCACCCCTTCAAACGGCACCGTTGTGGGTGTGTCCCTGCCTTAGCCCCGCCCCCCCGCGGGCCGGAGGGGGAATCTCCCCGTTTGTGTGGGAGCAACAAAAGTGCAATAAAGCAATAAAAATAATAAAAGCAGTAAAATACATTTATTTTTACTGACAGAGTTTATGTGTGGGGCCCTATGCGTGGTGTTGCCCTTTTAAGTGCAGACTCCGCCCACCAATGCAATAAAAACAAAAGAATAAGATTTTATTATTTACCTTACAGTAAGGTAAAAATAAAATATATATATTATATAATCTAAATACTTATAATTAAGAATTAGTGATAAGAACAGCAGTAAAATGATAAAATGGAATTAGTACAATAAATTTATTCTCTAAGAAAATTATTTAATTTTATTTAGTTAGATTATTATTCACTATTTAACAGTAAATCATTTAAATCGGATTTACAGTTGCGCGGACCCCACGCGCGCGGTGTTGCCGTTTAAAGAGTAAAACGATCCCGTCGCCGTTTTAAGCGCAGGCCCCGCCCTCGCGGCGGTCACGTGCCCCGCGGGTGGGGGCGGGGCAGCCGCCGGTGACACTTCCGGGTTCTCTTAAAGGGGCCGCGATGCTCCGGGCGCTGCTGCCGCCGCTGCTGCTCGCGGTGGGGGCCGCGGGACGCTGGCAGCCCACCCCCGACACGGTATGGGGGGGGGGACACACCCACTGACCCTCTCACTGACCCCCGACACGGTATGGGGGGGGGACACACCCACTGACCCCGCCCTGACCCCACACTGACCCTTTACCACTGGGGGGGACGACAGGGGGACCCCCTGCACTGCCCCCCCCCTCAACCCCCCGGCCCTGGGACGCTCCTCTGGGGGCTTTCGGT
>NW_020959203.1:0-1265 GCF_003031625.1 Empidonax traillii | reverse complement strand
GGTGCTGAAGAAGAACTGCCCCCACATCGTGGTGGGCACCCCGGGCCGGATCCTGGCGCTGGCGCGGAACAAGAGCCTCAACCTCAAACACATCAAACACTTCATCCTGGACGAGTGCGACAAGATGCTCGAGCAGCTCGGTGGGTCTGGGGGGGCTGGGGGGTCCCCACAACCGGGCAGGGCCCCCCCGGGGGTCCGGGGAGGGGGACACAGCCCCCTGGGACCCCAAAAAGAGCCCTTGGAACCTTCCCTACAGCCCTGTGGGATCCCAGTTCAGCCCCATAACCCTGAATATGTGCTTTGAGGACCCTAATCCAGCCCTGCAGGACCCAATTCAGCCCCATAACTGTTCCAGCACCCCAATCCAGACCCATAACCCTTCCAGGACCCTGATCCAGCCCTGTAGTACCCAATTCAACCCCATAATGCTTTCAGGATGAAATTCAGCCCCATAACTCTTCTAGGACTGTGATCCCTAACCTTTCTAGGACCCAATTCAGCCTCATAACTCTTCTAGGACCTAATGCGGCCCCATAACCCTTTGAGGACTTCATTTGAGCCCCATAATCTTTTTGGGACCCAAGTCAGGCCCCATAACCCTTCTAGGACCCCAATCCAGGCCCATAAGCCTTCTGGGATCTCAATCCAGGCCCCATAACCCTTCTAGGATCTCAATCCAGGCCCCATAACCCTTCTAGGATCTCAATCCAGGCCCCATAACCCTTCTAGGACCCCAATCCAGCTCCATAACCTTTCTAGGATCCCAATCCAGCTTCATAACCCTTTTAGGATCTCAATCCAGCTCCATAACCTTTCTAGGACCCCAATCCAGCTCCATAACCTTTCCAGGACCCCAATCCACCTCCATAACCTTTCTAGGACCCCAGTCCAGCTCCATAACCTTTCTAGGACCCCAGTCCAGCTCCATAACCTTTCTAGGACCCCAATCCAGCTCCATAACCTTTCTAGGACCCCAATCCAGCTCCATAACCTTTCTAGGACCCCAATCCAGCTCCATAACCTTTCTAGGACCCCAATCCAGCTCCATAACCTCTCTAGGACCCCAATCCACCTCATAACCCTTTCATAACCCTCAGTCCAGCCCAGCCCATCCCGCTGCAGCCCCGTGGGGATCCGGGTCTGGGAGGGGGGGTTTCCCATTCTCCCCCTGTGCCCCCCAGACCCCCCCTCTAACCCCCTGTCCCCTCTCTTTTCCCCCCCAGACATGCGTCGGGACGTCCAGGAGATCTTCCGCATGACCCCTC
>NW_020959202.1:8910-10347 GCF_003031625.1 Empidonax traillii | reverse complement strand
TGGGGGTAATTTGAGGAATCCTGGGGTGGATTTGGAGGGTCTTGGGGGGGATTTGGGGGATCCTGGGGTGGATTTAGAGGGTCTTGGGGGGAATTTGGGGGGTCCTGGGGGAGATTTTGGAGGGTCCTGGGTGGGATTTGGGGGATCCTGGGTGGGGAATTTAAGGATTACCTTCCCAACCATGGGCGTGGCCTGTCCGGGGCAGGGGCGTGGCTCCCTGTGACACGCCCCCTTTTTCCTTTTCCCCTCCCCCAGGTGGACATTTTCGGGAAGGAGCTGCTGCTGATCCCCATCCACCTGGAGGTCCACTGGTCCCTCGTGGCCGTGGACGTGGCGCGGCGCCGGATCACCTACTTCGACTCGCAGCGCACCCTCAACCGCCGCTGCCCCAAGGTGGGCGTGGCCAGCGGGGGTGTGGGCGTGGCCCTTTAGCGCGTGGGTGGGCGTGGCCCTTTAGCGCGTGGGCGGGGCCTAAATGTAGCGGGAAAAGGGGAGGTGGGGTGGTTGACTCTTTGGGTGTGACCTGAGCACCTGGGGGGGTGTGGCCTGTCAGGTGGGTGTGGCCTGAGCCATCTGGGTGTGGCTTGGGTGGGTGTGGCCTGAGCCATCTGGGTGTGGCCTGATTTAAGTAGGTGTGGCCTGAGGGCAGGTGGGTGTGGCCGGACCCATTTGGGTGTGGCTTGATTGTGTGGGTGTGGCTTGATCAGGTGGGTGTGGCCTGATCCCTCTGGGTGTGGCGTGGGTGGGTGTGGCCTCATTTAAGTAGGTGTGGCTTGATCAGGTGGGCATGGCCTGATCCATGTGGGTGTGGCTTGATTGGGTGGGTGTGGCCTGACCCGGGTGGGTGTGTCTTGATCGTGGGGGTGTGGCTTTTGTCGTGTGGGTGTGGCCTGTCCCACGTGGGTGTGACCTGACCCAGGTGGGTGTGGCTTGATCATGTGGGTGTGGCTTGATTGTGTGGGTGTGACTTGATCAGGTGGGTGTGGTTTGATCAGGTGGGCATGACCTGAACCATCTGGGTGTGGCTTTGACCTGGGTGGGCGTGGCCTGACTTAGTGGGTGTGGTCTCAGCAGGTGGGCGTGGCCTCCCACATCATTAACCCCATGATGGGGCTCAATTAGGACAAGCCCTGAAGGGGCGTGGCTTTGTCACTGGGGGGGTGTGGCCTCACTGACCACGCCCCCCTCGCCTGACCACGCCCCTTGCCCCTCCCCCCCAGCACATCTGCCGGTACCTCCAGGCCGAGGCCGACAAGAAGGAGCGGCCGGACTTCCGGGAGGGCTGGAGGGGGGCCTTCAAAATGGTGAGAGACCCCCCGAAACCACCCTGGAACCCCCAAAAACCACCCTGGGAACCCCAAAAACCACCTCGGGACCTCCAAAAACCACCCTGGGACCCCCAAAAATCACCCTGGGACCCCCAAAAACCACCCTGGG
>NW_020959202.1:0-4327 GCF_003031625.1 Empidonax traillii | reverse complement strand
AGGGGACAGAGGGGACACCGTCAGGGGGGACACTGAGGGGGCAGGGGGGACACAAAGGGGGGACACTGAGGGGACAGGGAGGGGACAGGTGATAGCGGCAGGTGTGACACAGGTGACACACGGGTGACACACTGGTGACAGGTGTGACACAGGTGACAGGTGTGACACAGAGGCGACACAGGTGGCACAGGTGACACAGGTGACAGAGGTGACACAGGTGACACACAGAGGTGACACAGATGATACAGGTGACACAGGTGACACACAGGTGACACACACAGGTGACACAGATGATAGAGGTAACACAGGTGACAGAGGTGACACAGGTGACACACACAGGTGACACAGGCGACACAGATGACGCACACAGGTGACACAGATGATACAGGTGACACAGGTGACAGAGGTGACACAGGTGACACACAGAGGTGCCACACAGGTGTGCCCCAGGTGCCACACCCACCGCCATGAGCCGCGCGTTGAAGCCGCGGTTGGGGGGACGGGCGTGGCACAGGTGGGACACAGGTGAGACAGGTGAAGGAAGAAGGGTTAACTGAAGCATCTCGCTGCAGGGGCCCACTGTTCTCCCTCCCCCCATTTCTCAGATGAGAAGATCTTGTTCTGTACAAGTTCTGCAGACCCAAAATATTTACAGATACATAGAACAAAGAACCCCCAAAGCACCCAGAAATCTCATCCAGAGGAGCCAAGGTGACATCTCAACAGGTGAAACAGGCCCCAAGCCAAGACTTTCTTGAAGCCTCAGTGATCAGAACACAGAAACAACAGAAAGAACGAAAGGTCACCCCGAGGTGAGGTGAGGATGAGGATTAAAAAAGCAACCCCCAGGATGAAGGCAAACAGGATCTCCCACCATAATATTCCTCAAAATGGAAACCACGCCCCAATCTCCGCCCCTGACTCCACCTGTTATGAATATTGTAATCTACGATGTAATCATTGCCAAACCTGTATAAAATACTCGCTCTAACCCAACCAACTCGGAGCCTGTTTTTCCCAGCACGAGCTGGCAGGCTGCCCGGCCGTTAATCAGTAAATACCTGCTGATTAGACATAAAACTCTGTCTAAACATTTTTTTTTTTATCTGTTTTTTTGGGGGCATCAATTTGGCGACCCAGATGGGACTTCCACCCCTCGGCTGTGAAATCCATCGAAGGTCAGGACCCCGCCCCAAAAGGTAAGCTTTTACCTGTAAAAGGGGGGGCTCCTGTCTTCGTTGGCTTCTCGCAGGGGGTGGATAAAGTTCCCACGATCAAAGGTATTTATTCTGTTTTATTCTGGTTTTAACAGGGGGTTTGGGGCGCTGTTATTGTGTTGATAGTTTTGTGTGTGTGTTTATTATCATTTTGTGTTGTCTTGTTCTTTTAGAACAACTGACATACCTTGCTTACCTCGAAGCATTCAGGTACACACAGTTAAAGGTCTTATCATGCCAAAAATTGCTCTATGGGAAGTAGTGCTGAACAGTTAACTATCAGCACACCACATTGAATAAGACCTAGAATTGTTTATTTTGTAATTGTTGGTACAAGCCTTGTTAACAGATGTAAAGTTTACCTCCCCGACAAACAAGGTTGGGTCAGAACCAGCGTGCATGTTGTAGAATGCCCTGAATTAACATGTAGAGCCACAGGCCAATCAGAAAAAGCTTTCTTTTTGAAACCCCTACAATATAAAATTGGAAAACAAATGGGGGATTCACCAATTCTTATATTTGCCTAATTCTCCAAAGCCCCTTCCAGGTAAAAACTTGCTAGAAAATCTGGGAGCTGTAAGAAAATTTGATGAAAGCAAACTTGAATTTCAAGTAAACCCTGAGCCTGACTGTCAGAAAAAAATTGTGAGTGAAGCTTACTCGTTAGTGTGGGCCACAGATATCCCTGGAAAATCAAAGCGAGCTGCCCCAGTAGTTACAGAGTTAAAATCAGAAGTAAAACCGGTACATAGAAAACAATACCCGTTAAGGGAATTGAACCCATAATAGAATGTAAATCACACGGTCTGACCTCAAAGGTTTTAAAAACCAGTCCCACAATCTTTGGAAATCAAATTATCTAAGGAATTGGAACAAAAGGGAACGGCCGCAGGGAGAGAGGACGTTCTTCTACGATATGTAGATGATTTGCTAGCAGCAACTAAAACTGAAGAAAAATGTGTACAATGGACAATTTCATTGTTAAATTTCTTAAGACTGACTGGATAATGAACGTAGGAGAAGCCAGAAAACTCACAACGGGCCAGAAAAGTGACTGTTCTAATATCCTGTACTGTGTCAGCAGTACTGGAACAGAAGAGTGGCAGATGATACAATCATTCAAGTGACTAACGTTGTCAACCCAGCCTCGTTTCTAGGAGGAAGAATGTCAACAGAACCTGTCGAGCGTGACTGCCTGGAAACCATCGGAGCTGTGTATTCCAGCCGCCCGGACCTTACAGAACCGCTTGAAGACGTGGAAAACTGATTTACTGATGGCAACAGCTTTACCAAGCATGGAGAGACACCGGCAGGTTATGCAACAACCACAACAGAACAGGTAATCGAATCGAACCCCTTTGCCTACAGGAACCTCAGCGCAAAAAAAGCAGAGCTGATAGCTCTGACCCAGAGCTCTTGAACTGGCAGAAGGACAATGGATTAACATTTGGACAAATTCTAAATATGTTTTCTCTAGAATACAGAAAGGGGCAATTAACAGGGAAAAATTCCCCAGAGAATTGTGGTAAATTAATTTCTTTAAACTTCCAAGAAAAGGGGGGTATAAGACACCTCCTTGTTTTGACAGACACATGTTCTGGGTGGCCTGAAGCATTCCCATGCAGGACAAATAAAAAGAGACAAAAATAACCAAAATCCTGCTAAACGATGCAATAGCAGTGGGAAAACATTTTAATTAAAAATGTCACCGTGGTAACAGACAAACGACCTGACTGTAAATTGCATCCTTTTCATCCCGGTGATTAGTGTTGTGTTCAGAATCTTTTAGGGAAACCTCTGCAGGAAAAGTGGGAAGAACCAACCGAGGGGACAGGGAGGGGACAGGTGATAGCGGCAGGTGTGACACAGGTGACACACAGGGGTGACGCACGGGTGCCATAGGTGGCACAGATGAGACAGATGACACACGGGGGGACACAGGTGACACACAGGTCACGCAGGTGACACACAGGTGACACACAGGTGACACACGGGTGACAGGTGTGACACAGAGGTGACACAGGTGACAAAGGTGACACAGGTGACACACAGATGACAGGTGTGACACAGGTGACACACAGAGGTGACACAGGTGACACAGGTGACAGGTGAGACAGAGGTGACACAGATGACACAGGTGACACACAGATGACACAGGTGACACAGAGGTGATAAAGGTGACACAGGTGACACACAGATGACAGGTGTGACACAGGTGACAGACAGGTGACACAGGTGACACACAGGTGACACACAGGTGCCACACAGGTGTGCCCCAGGTGCCACACCCACTGCCATGAGCCGCGCGTTGAAGCCGCGGTTGGGGGGACGGGCGTGGCACAGGTGGGGCACAGATGAGACAGGTGACACACGGGTGACACAGGGGTGACACAGATGAGACAGGTGACACACGGGTGACACAGGTGACACAGATGACACACAGGTGACACAGGTGACACAGATGAGACACACAGGTGACACACAGGTGACACAGATGAGACACAGAGGTGACACAGGTGACACACAGGTCACACAGGTGACACACAGGTGACACAGGTGACAGAGGTGACACACGGGTGACACAGGTGACACACAGGTGTGCCCCAGGTGCCACACCCACCGCCATGAGCCGCGCGTTGAAGCCGCGGTTGAGCCGCTCGTTGGTCGCGTCCGATCCCGACATTTCCCGGCGGAGCGAGACGGCCCCACGGACGATCCCGCCCCGGGCGGAGGAGAGACACTGCAGGGACACCCCCCGCGCCTGCGGGCACTGGTTAGACTGGTTAGACTGGTTAGACTGGTTAGACTGGTGTGCAGACACTGCAGGGACACCCCGCGCCTGTGGGCACTGGTTAGACTGGTTAGACTGGTTAGACTGGTGTACAGACACTGCAGGGACACCCCCGCGCCTGTGGGCACTGGTTAGACTGGTCAGACTGGTTAGACTGGTTACACTGGTTAGACTGGTTAGACTGGTGTACAGACACTGCAGGGACACCCCCGCGCCTGTGGGCACTGGTTAGACTGGTTAGACTGGTTAGACTGGTTAGACTGGTGTACAGACACTGCAGGGACACCCCCGCGCCTGTGGGCACTGGTTAGACTGGTTA
>NW_020959201.1:6597-10353 GCF_003031625.1 Empidonax traillii | reverse complement strand
CTTCCCACCCTGCCCAACCTCCCCCACCCTCCCCCCGTGCCCTGCAGGGTCCCTCCCCCCCGCCCCCCACCTGCTTCTTGACCCCCACCTGCTTCTTGACCCCCACCTGCTTCTTGACGCTGTCGATCTCGTTGCGCAGCCGCTGCACCATCCTGTTGATCTCCGAGATCTCCATCTTGGTGTTCCTCAGGTCGTCCCCGTGGCGCCCGGCCGAGACCTGCAGCTCCTCGTACTGCGGCGGGGGGAGGGAAGGAGGGGGGATGGTTACGCCTTGAGGGGGCTCAGGGTACGGCCAGGGGGGGTTAAGGGATGGGGGAGCACAACAATCCCCCGTGGGAAGGGCGGAGTTCACCCCTGGGGTCGTCCCAAACTCGCCGTGGTGGCACCTCCAGCACCCTGGGAGGGTGGGTGTCCCACACCAAACCCATCAGCCAGCCCGAGGGCAGGGCATGGACACCCCCTGGACCCCCAGGAATCACCCCCAGGGGTGCCCAGGGCAGTGCCAGGGGGGCTGCAGGGCACCAGGAGCGGGGTGAAGGGATGGAGGGACACAAAAACAACACATAACAATCCCCCGTGGGAAGGGCAGAGTTCGCCCCTGGGGTCATCCCAAACTCGCTGTGGTGGCACCTCCAGCACCCTGGGAGGGTGGGTGTCCCACACCAGACCCTTCAGCCAGCACTGAGACCCCCTGGACCCCCAGGAATCACCCCCAGGGGTGCCCCCACACCTTGTTCTGGTACCAGGCCTCGGCCTCGGCGCGGCTGCGGTTGGCGATGTCCTCGTACTGCGCCTTCACCTCGGCGATGATGCTGTTGAGGTCCAGGCTCCGGTTGTTGTCCATCGACAGAACCACCGAGGTGTCCGACACCTGCTGCTGCATCTGGGACAGCTCCTGGGGGGGACAGGGCGAGGCGTTGGCGTTAATTAGCGGTGTTAATGGCCCGGTTAATGGTGTGAATGGCCCGGCTTTGGGGTCGCTCCCCCACCGAGCGCCCTCCTGGCGTTCCGTCTGCAGTTTCCACCCCCATTCCTGCTCTGCCCTTCCCAAAAGGATGGGATCACCCTCCCCCCGGAGCTGCACGGCCCCAGGCGCGGCTCCCGGAGCCCTGGGATGGGGGATGATCCATAGGGAAGGAGCTCTCCCAAGGGAATTTTGGGTCCCAGAGCTCTGGGATGGGGGATGATCCATAGGGAAGGAGCCTTGAGGATGCACCCAGGAGAATTTTGGGTCCCAGAGCTCTGGGATGGAGGATCCACAGGGAATGAGCTCTCCCAAGGGAATTTTGGGTCCCAGAGCTCTGGGATGGAGGGATCCACAGGGAATGAGCTCTCCCAAGGGAATTTTGGGTCCCAGAGCTCTGGGATGGAGGGATCCACAGGGAATGAGCTCTCCCAAGGGAATTTTGGGTCCCAGAGCTCTGGGATGGGGGGATTCATAGGGAAGGAGTTTTCCAGGGGAATTTTGGGCCCCAGAGCCCTGAGACAGGATTATCCATAGGGAAGGAGCCTTGAGGATGCACCCAGGGGAATTTTGGCTCCCATAGCCCTGGGATGGAGGATCCACAGGGAAGGAGCTCTCCCAGGGGAATTTTGGGTCCCAGAGCTCTGGGATGGAGGATCCACAGGGAAGGAGTTGTGAGGACACTCCCAGGGGGATTTTGGGTCCCAGAGCCCTGGGATGGGGAGCTCCCAGGGGAATTTTGGGTCCTCACCGCCTCATAGAGCGCCCTCAGGAAGTTGATCTCGTCTGCCAGAGAGTCTGCCTTGCCCTGCAGCTCCACCTTGTTCATGTAAGCACCATCCACGTCCTAAAGGAGGGAAAACCAGGGATTTCTGGTGGAGCCAAAGGGGAGCCAGGACACCAGGGGCTCTGCTTCCAGGTCTGGTATTCCTGGAATTGTGGAATCGTGGGAGGGTTTGGGTTGGAAGGGACGGTAAGGACCATCTCGTTCCACGGGCAGGGATAACCCCCCCTTTATCCCAGGGGGATCCAGCCTGGCCTTGGACACTTCCAGGCATCCAGGGGCACTCTCTGGGAAATCCATTCCAGGGTTTCACCGTCCTCACAGTGAGGGATTCGTTCCCAGCATCCCATCGTGCTGTCCCCTCGTCCCCCCCAAATCCCTCTCCAGCTCTCCCTGGAGCCCCTTCAAGCCATGGGAGGTGCTCTGAGCTCTCCCTGGATCCCTTCCCTTCTCCTCCCACCCTCGGGAGAAGGTTGGGCCCAGCCCGGGGTGTCCCAAAATCACACCCCGACCCCGCCCGTGAGTTCAGTGGGGGAAGGCAAATCCCTCCCCACTCCCCCAATTCCCAGCCCCCCTTTCCACACCTTCTTGAGGACCACGAACTCGTTCTCGGCCCCGGTGCGCCGGTTGATCTCATCTTCGTACCTGAGAAGGGGATGAAAAGGAGGGGTTTGGGGTAGGAACATCCCCCTCCCCCCCGATCTCCTCCTCGAGGCGGAGCCGCCCCCGCTCCCCCCCCACAACCCTCAGTTGTGGCTCTCGGGGCGGGTTCCACCCCCCCACCAGGCTCACCCGCAGCAGATGTTGCTGCCTTTGAACGCCCCCGGCCCTCCCCGGCGTGAATTAAAATGTTTTTATGGTCGTAAAAAAAAGGCCCAAAATGCGGGGAAGAATCATCATCAGCAGCAGCTCCTCCAGGTGACCTCCGATCCCAGCAGAGATCCGCGCGAATTATCCCCACAAAGGCGTTAATAAAGGAGCCGTTTGATATTCGAGGCGCTAATGAGGGTAATGGCTGTGAATAACTTAATTAAACGCGACAAAAAGCCGGCGCTGGGCCGAGAGGGAGAATCGTCCTCCCCCGCCTGGCTCCCAAAGGAGCCTCCCGGGGAGCTTTTCGTGGCTCTGAGCGGCGTCCTGACATCAGCTAAGCGGGGTGGGGCTCTCTCTGAAGCCGCTTTCGAGGGCAGGTTGGTGCCAGCGCTCAGAGCAGCGCGGGCTGAGGGTGCCCTGAAATCGGGGAGAGCCCGGCAGGAGCCGCTGCACGGGCAGCTCTGGGCTTGAGGAACGCCAGAAGGGAGAGAAAATGTGTTCTCCTTTCTCAGGTGGCAGCTCTGAAAGGTGGGAATCGACTCTAGACCCAAAATAAAAGGTGTTCTCCTTTCCCAGATGGCAGCTCTGAAAGGTGGGAACTGGTTCTGGACCTGAAATCCAAGCTGTTCCATCTTCTCTACTTCCCACATGGCAGCTCTGGAATGTGGGAACCGACTCTAGACCCAAAATAAAAGGTGTTCCCTCTTCTCTCCTTCCCAGGTGGCAGCTCAGAAACCAGGGAACCAACTCTATACCCGAAATGAAAGGTGTTCCCTTTCCCAAATGGCAGTTCTGAAATGTGGGAACCAACCCTAGACCAGAAAAACAAGCTGTTTCATCTTCCCTCCTTCCCAGGTGGCAGCTCTGCGATGTGGGAACCAACCCTAAACCCAAAATAAAAGCTGTTCCCTCTTCTCTCCTTCCCCCACGGCAGCTCAGAAACCAGGGAACCAACCCTAGACCTGAAAAACGAGCTGTTCCCTCTTCCCTCCTTCCCAGGTGGCCCCTCTGCAACCCACACCATCTGATGAATCATTTTTTGGGGGGGTCTGATCCGTGTTTTCTGAGAGCCCAAACCACACTCCGAGGCCCGAAACTCACCCCGAAACCGCGCGGGGAGCCGCGTCGGTGCCTCCTGTGGGATGAAAGCTCCCCCACACCCCCCCTCCCCCTCCTCCTCCTCCCAAAAATCTGT
>NW_020959200.1:8460-10354 GCF_003031625.1 Empidonax traillii | reverse complement strand
GATGAGCGCGAGGAGGAGGAGGAGGAGGAGGAAGCCGAGTCCTCCCAGGCCCAGCGGCCGCCCCAGGGGTCTTCGGCCGTGGGGTCGGGGCGGGAGTCGGGGTCGTCGGTGGGGTCGTCGGGTAGCTCTGCGGGGTCGTCGCCTTCCTCTCGGGGGTCACCGCGGTCCTCTCGGGGGTCGTGGCCAACTTTAAGGTCATCGTGTCCCTCTCTGGGGTCGTGGCCAACTTTGGGGTCAATGTGTCCTTCTCTGGGGTCACTCTGCTCCTCTCTGGGGTCGTGTCCAACTTTGGGGTCACCATGTCCTTCTCTGAGGTCACCATGTCCCTCTCTGGGGTCGTGTCGAACTCTGGGGTCGTTATGTCCTTCTCTGGGGTTGTATCCAACTTTAGGGTCGCTGTGTCCTTCTCTGGGGTCACCATGTCCCTCTCTGGGGTCATGTCCAACTTTGGGGTCACCGTGTCCTTCTCTGGGGTTGTGTCCAACTTTGGGGTCACCGTGTCCTTCTCTGAGGTCGTATCCAACTTTGGGGTCACCGTGTCCTTCTCTGGGGTCATATCCAACTTTGGGGTCACCGTGTCCTTCTCTGGGGTCATGTCCAACTTTGGGGTCACCGTGTCCTTCTCTGGGGTCGCCGTGTCCCTCTCCAGGGTCGTGTCCGACTTTAGGGTTGCTGTGCCCTTCTCTGGGGTCACTTTGTCCTTCTTTGGGGTCATCGTGCCCACATCCAGCTTTGGGGTCACCACGTCTCTTCCAGGGGCCATCACGTTGTCCCAGGTCATCGTGTCCCTCTCCGGGGCCGTGTCGCTCCCTGGGGTCACCGTGACCCCCTTTGGGGTCGTGTCCATCTCTGGGGTCATCGTGTCCTTCTCTGGGGTCCTCACGTCCTTCTTTAAGGTCACCAAGTCCCTCTCCAGGTTCTTCTCCCCCCCTCCCCAGGAAGTTGGGCTCTCGGTCGATCTCCAGGGCGTCGGTGCCTTCCTCGACCTTCCTGGGGCCACCGGGACCCCGAGTCGTGTCCTTGGGGCCATCGGGGTCCTTGGGGCTCTTGGAACGCTTGGGGACGTTCCTGGAGCCCCGGGGACCCTTGGGGACGTTCCTGGAGCCCTTGGGACGCTCCTGGGAGCGCCTGGAACTCTTGGGAGCCTCTGGGATGTTCCTGGAGCTCTTGGGGCCATCCTGGACATCCTTGGGACCCTCTGGGTCACCTGTGGGGGCTTTAGAACCATCTTGGACGTCACTGAAGCTCTTGGCACCTTCAGGGCTGTCACTGGAGCTTTTGGGACCCTCCTGGATGACCTTGGGACCCCTGGGGACATCGCTGGAGCTCTTGGGACCCTCCTGGATAACCTTGGGACCCTCGGGGCTGCCACCAGGGCTTTTGGGACCCCCCTGGATGACCTTGGGACCCTCGGGGCTGCCACCAGGGCTCTTGGAACCCTCGAGGACATCCTTGGGACCCTCCTGGACATCACCAGAGCTTTTGGGAACCCCCTGGACGTCCTTGGGACCCCTGGGGACATCACCGGAGCTCTCAGGACCCTCCCGGACGCCGCCGGAGCTCTGGGGACCCTCGGGGACATCCCTGGCACCGCCACCACCGGCACTCTCAACCCCCGCCAACCCCCCACCAACCGCTCTGCCCTCCCCTCCTCCCTCCCTCCCCTCCTCCTCCTCCCGCTCCCCACCGTCCCTCTCCCGTTGTTGCCGCCGCCGCCGCCGGGGCGGTCGAGGCCGCAGCCCCCGGCGCTCGCGGAGGGCCCGGCGGGCCCGGCGCTCGCCCAGCGGCGCCCCCAGGAGCGGGACCCCCCCGGGGGGCGGCGGCGGGGCGGGGGGCAGCGAGCTCCAGGTGACCTCGAGCACCCGCAGCGCGTCCTCGAAGGCGAACTCGCGCT
>NW_020959200.1:0-1750 GCF_003031625.1 Empidonax traillii | reverse complement strand
CTTGCACAAAGCCCCACCCCCACCCCATTTTAAGCCCCGCCCCCTGACCTGCGAGAGGTGCAGGTTCTTGGTGAGCTGCTCTTCCAGAAGGTTCTGCAGCTTCTTGTTCATCTCCCGCAGCCCCTCCTCCCCCGGGCCCCCCCGGCGAGGGGCGGGAGCTGAGGGGGGAACCGCCTCTGGGGGGGGGGAAGGGGACACGTCACGGGGGGGGGATGAAGCAGGAAGGGTTAATCGGGACACTTTTGCTGTGGGACCATGAGGGCCCCCCCTGTACACCCCCCCTGTCCACTTTTAATTTGCCTTAAGCTGTTATTTCATCAGCTGCATTTGGCACGAGGAGACTCTGAGGGGCATCAGACCTTAAAGGAACCACAACAAACACCGGGCAAAGAACCCCGGTCCCATCCGGGTCGCCAAATTGATGCCAAAAAAAGCATAAATCTCATCCAGAGGAGCCAAGGTGACGTCTCAATAGGTGAAACAGGCCCCAAGCCAAGGGTTTCTTGAAGTCTCAGCGATCAGAACACAGGGGCAATAGAAAGAACGAAAGGTCCCCGAGGTGAGGTGAGGGTGAGGATTAAAAAGCAGCCCCCAGGATGAAGGCAAACAGGATCTCCCACCATAATATTCCTCAAAATGGAAACCACGCCTCAATCTCCGCCCCCCAACTCCACCTGTTGTGAATATTGTAATCAAACGATGCAACAACATGAATATGTGAAATTATGTTGCAATCATGGTCAGAATATTGTATAAATCCTCTGTTTTCACTGAATCACTTTGGAGTTTTTACCTGGCCCGAACGGGTAAATCTCCCCCGGCGTCGTTAATTAATTAATTAATAAATACCTGCTGCTCATGGACTAAAAACTCTGTCTCTGAGCAGTTTTTGTTCACCTGCCCCCCTTTTCTGGGCATCAGGGACAGGGGGAGAGGGGAGATGGGGATGGGACAGGGGAGATGGGGGAGGGACAGGGGAGAGACAAGTGAGGAAGGACAGGTAAGGGGGTCTCACCGAGCCGGCTGTCCCTCACAAAGCTCTGGATGATGGCACGGGAGGGGGCACAGGTGGGACAGGTGGGACAGGTAGGACAGGTGTGACAGGTAGGACAGGTGTGACAGGTGAGGTAGGACAGGTGTGACAGGTGAGGAAGGACAGGTAAGGGGGTCTCACCGAGCCTGCTGTCCCTCACGAAGCTCTGGATGATGGCAGGGGAGGGGGTACAGATGTGACAGGTGTGACAGGTAGGACAGGTGTGACAGGTAGGACAGGTGTGACAGGTAGGACAGGTGTGACAGGTAAGGGGGTCTCACCGAGCCGGCTGTCCCTCACGAAGCTCTGGATGATGGCAGGGTGGGTGTGACAAGTGTGACAGGTGTGACAGGTGTGACAGGTAGGACAGGTGTGACAGGTAGGACAGGTGTGACAGGTGAGGGGTCTCAGGGGGTCTCACCGAGCCGGCTGTCCCTCACGAAGCTCTGGATGATGGCAGGGTGGGTGTGACAGGTGTGACAGGTGTGACAGGTGTGACAGGTGAGGTAGGACAGGTGTGACAGGTGAGGAAGGACAGGTGTGACAGGTAAGGGGTCTCACCGAGCCGGCTGTCCCTCACGAAGCTCTGGATGATGGCGCTTTTCCGACACAGATCCTCGGCCATGGATGCGCTCGACACCTCCAGGTGCCTCACCTGGGCACAGGTGCCAGCGCAGGTGAGACCCCACCCCACCCTGAGACCCCTCAGGACCCCCC
>NW_020959199.1:8589-10354 GCF_003031625.1 Empidonax traillii | reverse complement strand
CTCACCTTGAATTTGTTTTGGGATCCGTTTTGAAGCTAAAAAGCTACTTTCAAGGGTGCTGCCACAAAGCGACTGTGTTCCTCCTGCATGTCCGGGCACCCCCTGGTATTTTCCCCTTCATTTCCCTGCTGCATTAACCCCTTTCAAAGGGATGTGTGCGGTGCCAGAGAGCTTGGCTTTAATAACACCCCTCCAAAATACTCTGCTGAGGCGTGTCCTGGAGGAATGCTGATCCTGAGCCCACCCACTGCTGTCCTGGATGGTGATGGAGCGGGAAGCAGGAGCAGATAGCTGCACATATTCTCTATCCCCCAGCAGCACCTTGATGTCAGTGAGACTGTGTGGGAGATGGGCTTGCTCTGGCAGTGAGGGCTTAGATCTTAAAGAGTTTGAGCCTCTGATTGTGCATTTTTATTTATATAGATTGAAAAAACTTTATAAACCCTGTAAACACCCCCATATTTATAAGATGCCCAAACCCAGTGGGCTTAATGACCTTTGACAATAACTTTTTAATTTTTATTTTTTTTTTTCAAAAAAAACCCAGCCCGTGGGTTCATCTGTCTCTCGGAGTTTCACTTCTACCTCCTCTCTCTCATTTCCCCTTTACCTCCCCACTTGGTACTTTTCCTGGCCACCCCACTTAGGGTCCAGCTGGATTCATGCCAGCCTGATGGAAAGCTTGGGAAGTGGTGCTGAGGGCACTGCAGAGGAGCTCACCCTTAACAGCCCCCACCCTGACAAGGTGAAAACCAAGAGACAAAAGGATTAAAGCATTTAATGGCAAAAGATCGGCATTGGCCACGCAAAATAATTTCTTACTAATCCATACTTGAAAAAAAAAAAAAAAACCACTTAATTTTGGTTTTGGGGTGTTGCAGTAAGCCTGGGGATGCTTTCACAGTGTTAGTTTATAGTTTACAGTTACATGGGTATATCTTACAAACTGTTTTAACTGGAAAAATTACTATGCTTTTGATGGGTTGAGGATATGTTGTTACGGAGCAAAATGGAAATCCAGAAAACATTGTGTGCTTCACTTCCTAGTTGAAATACACCAGGTGGGTTTTCTTTCCCCCTCTCAGTTCTTGTAGAAATTAATTTGGAAACTCTTGGTGTCTTCATTAACTCAGCACAGTTTTCAAAGTTTTTTGTGAATGAGGAGTAAAAATATTTATCATGGGGGGGAGGGAGTGTGTGTGTGTAAAGCAGGAATAATTATTTTGCTTTTAATACATTTGCATAAGGAAATATAAACCAGATATGTTTGGGGGTAGAAAAAAAAAAAAGGAGCTTTCTACTTTCTGGTTTTAATCACAGCATTTCTCATTGTGATGCACGATTGTAGAACTAAGGAAGAAAAAAAAACCCAGAAACAAAACACTGTTTAATAGTATCTTTTTGTATCTGTTCTATAGTGTAAATAGTATGTTTGGTGCATTGCATAGAGATGAGTCGTAGAGGTCCTTGGGTTAAAACAAACAAAACAAAAAAAAAAAGCCTGCACCAGTAGCCCAGAACCTCCGAGCAACGCGTCAAACCAAAGCCAGCATCCAAACAAGAACGGGGAGGAGGGGATGTGGGGGGGAAACCCACATGGGAAGGTAAAACCCTATAGCAGGGAGGAAAAACAAAAGTGATTAGTTAAAGTCCTGCCTCGCCACTGTTTGCCTTGCAAAGAGGGAGGCTGATTTAAAGGAGGAGGGGAGGGGAGAGAAAAAAAAAAAAAAGGGTGGATTAATGTGAACTTTAATACTGAAGCAGT
>NW_020959199.1:0-1312 GCF_003031625.1 Empidonax traillii | reverse complement strand
CTCTCTCTCTTAAACTTCCTGGTCGGTCAGGCCGGGGCTGACAAAGGGGAACCAAGTCGTGTCCAGACACATTGCAGACTTCTGGCAAAATAGCCCAAGCTCACGAAAATTTACACATTTCCTGGCGCCCGGCCAGGCAGTACTTGTAGGACTTGGCATGGCTTTTCCTTCAGTTAGAAAAATGGCCTTTTTTTTTTCTTTTTCCTTCTCCTCTCCCCCCCCCTTTTTTTTTTTTCTTCCCCCCACCCCGCCTTTCTCCTTTGAGCCAGGAGATGGAAAGCTCCTGTGTGCTGGGTCAGGACTGTGGAAAGGAGCCGAAGTTGGGGTGTGGGGAGCAGTTCCTGGTTCGATTTAGCAGCACGCGTATCTTGCCTCATCCTTGATCCCAATGGGCACAACCTGCTTGACCACCTCTCTCCTTGTGAAGGAGCATCCAGTGGCCAAAATGACACAACCACCGCCGTACAACTTTTTTAGGTTGCATTAAGAGGCCAGATAGGCGGGAGGGAGTTGCACGGGTGGTACCTCAGCTTGGAAATGAGAATTTTGGGGGGGAAAAAAACGGGTCATCTCTTGCAGTTGAAGCTCCCTGCCCGGCTCTGACGCCTTGTCTCAGTTTCGCTGAGGGGGGATTGAAATCAGGCTCCCGCCGGTCAGCAAAGCCTGTGTCACTTCCTTCCCTCCGCCAGCCTCACTCTTTCCACAGGGCAGACTTTCAAATGAACATTTTCGGTTCGTTAAAGGTAGTTTTGAAAACGTTTTTAGTTCTGTGCATAAAAAAAACCCACCAAAACCCACCAAACAAGCGAGCAACAAAGTGGAAGCTCATCTAGACCTGGTGGGCTCAGGCTCAAAATAAGGGATGGGAGGAGCTGCCCCTCCATTTGGAGCAGATGGGCTGATAAGGTTGTTGTTTAAATACTCCTGTTCGTTTTTGACAACTCTCCTCAGTGCCTCCCACAGCTACACCTCTCTGTCTCCACGCGGCTCATCCTCGTTCCAAACCTCCCCAGGCCACTTTCGCTTCTCACTCATCAGGAGCTGAGGATGCGCATCCTCCTGGATTAGGCTGGGAATATCACACCAAGCCCCTTCTTGACACATGTTCTTCGTGGCATGGAGGTTAGAATAACTTGTGAGAAAGGGAGGTGTAGTCAAAAGCAGGGAGAAGAGGGGAAGCTGGAAACGCTTGGACCATTGTGGGACTGGGGTGGCCGGAGTCTGGTAATTCATCAGACTCGGAACAGAAAGGGGAACCTTGGCTTTTGGTTAAAAATTTCAAAGCACAGAAGTGATCCCGACCCTTGGCTTT
>NW_020959198.1:8685-10355 GCF_003031625.1 Empidonax traillii | reverse complement strand
GGCTGGAGGGCTCGGCAGAGTGGAGAGGAGGGGCTCGGTAGTTCCCGAGGAGGTTTTGTAGTCCACGCGGGATCTCGGGGGTCGCGGAGGGGATTTGGTGTCCTGCGGGCGCTCAGAGGGGAGGGTGAAGGTGCCTGAAGGGGTTTAGGAGGTCCCTGAAAGGGCTGGAGGCCTTGGAACCCTCCCGGGGAGGGGGGGGGGGGGAACACGTTTAAACGCCATGGCTGCACTGCGCAGGCGCACCGGCGTACTTTCCACGAGGGAACTTCAACTCCCATCAGGCTTTGCGCGGCGCCGCCATTGCCGCTCGTGCCACAGCGCCCCCTGCCGGCTGGGCAGACCGACCGCAGGGAAAGCGGGTCCTGATGCTCCCCCCGAACCCCAGAGACCCCCAAAACTCAGCACACAGAGATCCCACAGGAAGCGTAGCACAGGGTTCCCCTAAAGCCTATCAGTGGGGTTCAAGGGATTCCCCCGCTCTCAGGGGAGAGGTCCTGCCGGTGCCACCCAAAGTCTTGTGAGGGAGATGAACCATATCCGGTAAGGGGATCCCAGTGCCTCCAGTATAGCCCAGTGACCTCCCAGTGGCTATCAGTATGGCGCAGTAACCCCCCCCAGTGACCACCCAGTGTTTCCCAGTGACCTCCCACTGCCCCCCAGTATGGCCCAATGATCCTCCAGTGAGCACCCAGTAACCCCCAGTATGGCCCTGTAACCTCCCAGTGTCCCCTCGTGTGTCCTGGTAATCCCCCATTAATCACCCAGTCCCTCCCAGTCCCTCCCAGGATCGCTCAATACCACCCAGTCCCTCCCAGTGCCCCCTGGTTCCCCCCAGTGTGTCCCAGTATGCCCCAGTAATCTCCCAGTGCCCCCCTCCAAAGCCCCCCAAGTGTCCCCAGTGTGTCCCCAGATGCCCTTGGCCTTTCTGTGAGCATGGGGGAACAGGGCTGTTTTGGGGGTCAGAGGGTCCAGGGGGGCCTTCGGGGGGAGATGGAGGGTTGGGGACATGAGGGATGGGGTTTGGGGACAGTGGGGAGGGGTTTGGGGACAGTGGAATGGGGGGTGTCAAGGGGGGAATTGGGGCCATGGGGAGGACCTGGGGATACTGGAGACACCAGGGGGGTCTCGGGGTGCCAAATGGGAAATTGAGGAAACCAGGAGGGTCTTGGGGACACCAGGAGGGTCTCAGGACTCACCTGGTTGTGGTGCTGCCACTCCTGTCCTCCTCAGGCCCCAGTGAGGACCCCCAAAATGTCCCCTAACCTCCATTTTTCCTTTAATCCCCTCCCCCCACTCACATCCCTTTGACCCCCCAATGCTCCCAAGACCCCTTTTAACTCCCCCAAATGCCCCCAGAGGCCCCCAAAATGCCCCAAATCCCAATCAAACACCCACCAAAGAGGGATCACCCGGCACCCTGGCACAGGAACACACTGGGCTGTACTGGGGGCACTGGGAGGAGCTCAGGTGTCCCATGACAGCGTGGCCCAGCTCCAGGAGAGATCAGGGGGCAGTGAGGAGGTCCTGGTCTGTCCTGGTCTGTGATTCTTGGCCTGCACTCAGCGCTGGGGAGGCCACCCTGGAGTGCTGTGTCCAGCTCTGGCCCCTCAGGTCAGGAAGGACATGGAGGGGCTGGAGCAGGGGCAGAGAAGAGCAGGGTGGGTGGGGAA
>NW_020959198.1:0-1136 GCF_003031625.1 Empidonax traillii | reverse complement strand
ACAATTCCAGCGCGGGGCTCCTGCAAGCGAACGACAGCCCTGCCCTCCAGGAAAGAAACCCCTTCCCCTCGGTCTCTTTTCCTCTTCCTTCAAATCCAACCTGCAGGGCAGCTTTCTGCCATCTCTTCTCTTGGGAATTGGGAAGATAGACCCTCTCCCATGTTTAACACCTCAGGCAAAACCACCCTGTTAACACCTTTGCCAACCTTCCCCAGCCTTTCCCAAAGCCCAGATGTGGAAAGAACAAGTGCCCTTGTCCCTGGCTGTGCCGCTGTGCTGGGAGTCTCTTCCCTCCAGCTCTGCACACAGGCACTGCCCCTGCAGCTCCAGAGAAGGGCTGAAGAAGCATCTTCAACACAGAAATCAGGGCAGGGAACTTTATTTCATTCAGATGTTGTGATGGTTGTGGTCTAGACCTTCCTGGTAAGCAGTCTGTAACCAAGGAAGGTGCCATGGACCCAGTATTTCATACAATTTTTGCATAAACCAGGATAACCCTGATGTCACAGGGAAATCAGTGACATCACAGGGACATGGAGCCACCACTGGAAACAGTGGGGACATCACAGGGACAGCAGTGACATCACTGGGGACCACTGATGTCACAGAAGACTGTCGACAACAAAGGGACAACCATGATTGGTTACACCATAGGGGACTTCAGTGACTTTACAAGGCCAGGGTTGACTTCACAGAGACACCAGTGACATCATTGGGGTAATTTTTGACATCACAGTGGACAGTGATGACATCATAGGGAGATAGGCTTCCTGGTACATCCACAAGCTCCTCTGTGAGCCGCATAGGGGTCTCCTCACCCCAACAATCTTCCAAAGGTAGCAGGGATTTATTTTTCAGTCTTTTCCCTGCTGAAGAGAGAGAGTGAAAGGGGGGAGAAACAGCCCCCCTCTTCGAACTTCTCTCTCCTCCAGCTGCCGGCTTTGACCTTGGACACTTTGTTATCTCTCTGCTGGAATTTCTTCTGCAGTGTTTTTTTGTCCAAGCAGTCAGTCCTTTAAAGTTTTTTTCCTTTACTCTCTTACAAGAGAGAAGGGGCTTCAGTGCCACACCTGCCCCTGGCCCAGGGCCGGGGGAGGAGGGAGGCCTGGCCCCCACCTGGGGCCTGCCTCTCTCTC
>NW_020959197.1:16469-17575 GCF_003031625.1 Empidonax traillii | reverse complement strand
GAGGCCCTGCAGTGCCACAATGGCCCCTTTGATTCCATGAGGTTGCACAGGGCCATCACAAAGCTGAGCCCACCCAGATGGAAGTTTGGGGGAGATCAGGAGGAACTGGGACAAAAAGAACTGGATATTTGGGGAAGGAAAGAGGGGCTTGGCCAAAAGAGAGGAAAGATTTTGATGAGGTAAAAGCAGGTTCAGGTAATACTGAGGATGCTGAAACACTGACTGTGCAAACACTCCCGATGGACCTTTATGCACTTTGTAACCTCAAGCCCCAACACTACCTAAAAGTGCTGCCCCTCCCATTGAAAGGAATCCACTGCTCTAATTGCAAGCAAGAAAATCTCAAACGCAGAACTCCAGACACTTATTTGTTCTCCAATGCCAACCCCAGTCCCAAACCTGTAGTACCAGTATGAAAAGCCAAGCTTTAATCCTGACCCAGCCCAAAAAGCTCTTCCCCTAATCCTGACCCAGACCCTGCCAGCAGAACAACAAACCTGCCAAAGTTGTGCCCAATCCCCACCCTGAGCTCTAAAGCCCAAGGAAGGGAAGAGGGGCTTGGCCAACAGAGAGGAAAAATTTTGCTGATGTACAAGCAGGTTCAGGTAATTCTGAGGGTGCTGAAACGCTGACTGTGCAAACAATCCTGGAAACCTCTACACTATTTCTAATGTCAAGCCCCAACACTCCCCAAAAGTACTGCCGCTAACATTGGAAGGAATCCACTGCTCTAATCAAACCTCAACCTGACCTCAAAGTCAAAGCCCCAACACAGAACTCCAGACTCTTATTTGTACTCCAGTGCCCACTCCAATCCCAAACCTGCATTGTTAGTATGAAAAAGCTTTTAATCCTAACCAAGGCCAAAAAGTTCTTCCCCTAATCATGAACCAGACCCTGCCAGCAGAACAACAAACCTGCCAAAGTTGTGCCCAATCCCCACCCTGAGCTCTAAAGCCCAAGGCCTGAGCATGAAGCACCCCCAGAGCCCTTGGGAGCAGGGCAAGGAGCTGCAGGGCCCAGAGCAGGCCCAGGGGGTTGGCAGAGCAATGGGAGGTGACCTGGATCTGCTCAGCTCTGCAGGGACCCCCAGCAGAAGGGCCTGG
>NW_020959197.1:7958-10345 GCF_003031625.1 Empidonax traillii | reverse complement strand
TTATAGAGACACCAATGACATCATCGTAAAAATGGGTGACATCACAGGGGACAGTGGTGACATCACAGGGAGAAAGGTTACATCACTGGAGAACAGTGACATCACAGGGGACTGATAACAATAAAGCAGTGATGTCACAGGGACATCGGTGACATCACAGGGGTCTGGTGACATCACAGGGACATTGATTACATCACAGGGACATGGTGGCACTGCTGGGGACGATGGTGATATCAACAGGACAGCAGTGACATCACTGGAGACCAGTGACATCACAGGGGACTGCTTACAGCAATGGGAAAGCCGTGATGTCACAGGGACATTGGTGACATCACAAGGGGTGGGGGTGACAACCCAGAGACAGCAGTGCTATCACTGGGGACACTGGTGACATTACAGGGGACATTGGTGACATCACAGGGGGCAGTGATGACATCACAGAGGAACCTGTGAAATCATAGGCGATTGTTGTCAACAAATGGAAAGCCGTGATGTCACAGGGACATCAGAGATATCAAAGGGACATTGGTGACATTATGGAGATATGGTGCTACCACTGGGGACAGTGGTGACATCACAGAGACAGCAGTGGCATCCTTGGGGACCAGAAATATCACTGGGGACTGGTGACAACAAAGGAAAGCCGTGATGTCACAGGGACATTGGTGACATCACAAGGGGGGGACAACCCAGAGACACCAGTGATATCACAGGGGGCAGTGGTGACATCACAGAGGAACCTGTGACATCATAGGCGATTGCTGACAACAAATGGTCATCAGGGACATCAAAGGGACATTGGTGACATTATGGAGATATGGTGCTACCATTGGGGACAGTGGTGACATCACAGAGACAGCAATGGCATCACTGGGGACCGGAAATATCACTGGGGACTGGTGACAACAAAGGGAAAGCCGTGATGTCACACAGACATCGGTGACATCACAGGGGACCTGGATAACAACACAGAGACACCAGTGATATCATGGGGGACATTGATGACATCACAGGGGAGAGTGGTGACATTACAGGAACAGCAGTGACATCATTGTGGAGCAGTGACATCACAGAAGACTGGTGACAACAAAGGGGCAGCCGTGATCTCCCCAGGACATCAGTGACATCATCGGGGACATCGGTGACTTCACAAGGAAAGGGGTGACATTGCAGAGACACCAGTGACGTCATCGGTAACACTGGTGACATCACAGATACATTGGTGACATCATTTGGGACCAATGACATCACATGGGACTGTTGAAAACAAAGGGACAGCTGTGATGTCACAGGGCTATTGGTGACATCACAGGGGACAGAGGTGTCATCACAGGGACATCAGTGACATCACTGGGGACAAGTGACATCACAGGGGACTGGTGACAACAAAGGGACAGCTGTGATATAACGTGGATGTTGGAGGAGGAGCTTCCAGAACAAACTGCACACAAATCAGGATGATTTACGCAAATGTTCCACTTTATTTACATAACCCAACCTCTTATACACTTTCACTGCCCCCGGGGCGTGATCACTTTCAAACTATTGGTTATTTGCTGTAACCCACGAACCGAGCGTGCATTACTGACACACTGCCTATTGGCTGCACGCAGGTGTCCATGTGATATGAAGACATTGGTTTTCTCCTAAAACTCCTCCTTATTTTTGTCCCAGGTTTCTCTTTGTTTACATTCCTGCAGTCTGTTATCACTGCTCCTGTATCTTTCCACTGCCTGCAAAGAGGCTTCTGGCTATGTCAGGGGCAGGTCTAACTGAGGCCAGTTAGTATGGTTTGTCCATAGTGTGTCTTTTATCAGCTCAGCACCCCACATATGGAGATCAGTGACATCACTGGGGACATCGGTGACTTCACAAGGACAAGGGTGACATCACAGAGACATCTGTGACATCATCAGTGACACTGGTGACATCACAGGGACAACCATGACATCACTGTGTGTACCAGGTTCACAAGGATTTGTCTGGAATAAAGACAAGTACAACAGTCATTCAAACACTGCAAAATATCTTTTATTGTAGTGAGAGTTAAAAAAAAAAACCTATTAGCAAAGAGAATCAAAAGGTGAGAAAGAATACAAAAACCTACTTTATCTACAGGCGTTCATACAATACTACAAACAGCCTCTATTACAGCATTAGCTAGTAAAAAAGGAATTAAAGGGATAAAAAAAAAAAGATTTGCTTTCCCTGTTGCTTCCTACCAATAAACTGTGCTCACCTGCACAGACAGGCCAGGCCTACCAGGCTCTGCAGGGCTGGTCGGTGCCCGTGCTTGGCGGGTGTCCCCGCGGAGCAGCACAGTGTGGATGGAAGGATGAGCATCGCTCCCCCCAGCAGTGCTGACACCCCATTCCATCAGCTCTACA
>NW_020959197.1:0-1126 GCF_003031625.1 Empidonax traillii | reverse complement strand
CCCCAGAAGGCCCCCCTGGACCCTCTGACCCCCAAAATGGCCCTGTCCCCCACACTCACAGAAAGCCCAAGGGCATCTGGGGACACTTTGGGGACACTTAGGAGACTTTGGGGGGAACTGGGTGATTATTGGGGGATACTGGGACACACTGGAGGGAACCAGGGGGCACTGGGAGGGACTGGGGGGTTTTAAGCAATGGTGGGAGGGCATTGAGAGGGACTGGATGATTAATGGGGGATTACCAGGACACACGGAGGGACACTGGGAGGTTACTGGGTCATACTGGGTGTTACTGGGTGCTGACTGGAGGATCATTGGGCCATACTGGAGGGCAGTGGGAGGTCACTGGGAAACACTGGGAGGTCACTTTGGGAGTTACTGGGCCATACTGAGAGCCACTGGGAGGTCACTGGGTTATACTGGGGGCACTGGGATCCCCTTACCCAGATATGGTTCATCTCCCTGCAAAGATTTTGGGTGGCACCGCCAAGACCCCTCCCCTGAGGGCTGGGGGACCCCCTGAACCCCACTGATAGGCTTTAGGGACCCCCTGAGTCCCCCTCCCTGTGGGGTCTCTGTGTGCTGAGTTTTGGGGGTCTCTGGGGTTCGGGGGGAGCATCAGGACCCGCTTTTCCTGCGGTCGGTCCGCCAGCCGGCAGGGGGCGCTGTGGCACGAGCGGCAATGGCGGCGCCGCGCAAAGCCTGATGGGAGTTGAAGTTCGCTCATGGGGACTCCGCCGGCGCCTGCGCAGTGCAGCCATGGCGTTTAAACAGCCCCCCCTCCCAGAGGGTTCCAAGGCCCCCAGCCCTTTCAGGGACCTCCTAAACCCCTTCAGGCACCTTCACCCTCCCCTCTGAGCGCCCTCAGGACACCAAATCCCCTCCGCGACCCCCTGGGATCACTTCACGGGCCTCAAAACCTCCTCGGGAACCCCCGAGCCCCTCCTCTCCACTCTGCCGAGCCCTCCAGCCTTCCCGCCCACAGCCGCGCTCCCCGCAGCCCCCGAGCGCATCCCCAGACTCACCACAGCCCCAGCCAGGTCTCAGCAGGGCTCAACAGATCCTGCCGCCGCCGCCATCACTTTCCCGGCAGCCACCGCGGGGCTGTGCGCGCGCCCCGCCGGCA
>NW_020959196.1:6310-10358 GCF_003031625.1 Empidonax traillii | reverse complement strand
CTGGTTTCGGGAGCAGTTCTCGCCCTTTGTGCATCGCTACAAGTGGGGCCAGGACCAGTACGGGGAGCAGATGCTTCAGTACCAAGGGCGCACTGAGCTGCGGAAGGACGGCCTTGCCAAGGGCAGCGCGGACTTGAAGCTTTTCCATGTCCGACCATCTGACACAGGGACTTACACCTGCTTTGTTCGCCGTGGCTCAGATTACGACAAGGCTAAGGTGGAGCTCAAGGTGACAGGTCTGTAGTTTGTGCCCCTGGTTCCTCTGATTTACTTGCTCCTGGCCAGTGCTCTTGTTCCCTGTCCTTGTGCCCAGAAACAGTTTCAGGGGGTTGCTTTGGAAATAGGGTTTTATGAAGTCCCACTGTTGAAAATAGCAGGAATGTTTCATAGAGGTAGAACTGCCCACCGAGTAGCCATAAGGAGCTCGTAAGGTGCTTCCCCCTTCAAAAGTGTTCTTGATATTGCTTCACAACAGCAGCACTTGTTTTTGAACCCTTGTTCTGCTTGTTCTTTGGGAATGAACAAGTCCTTGAGACTTTATTCTCCTGGGGATCCATTACTTTTCTCCTGGTGATGCTGTTTTGCACTAGAGTGCTGCTCTTGATGCACATCACCCTATTTCTGATCCCATGTTGCCTAATGAAATACAGCATTTGGGTTTTTTTCAAAGGAGAAGAAAGGATGATTTAATCAGAACTAACTTGGTTAGAAATCCCTCTTCCTTTTAGAATTCCTCCACAATGCGGAGGAATTTCATCAGCCTGGGAAAAGTGCAAAATTGCCCAAATTGAATTTTTGTTCAATATATCAATTTTTTGTCTCTTTGTGAGGTAGAGTCTGGTTTTCACCCTCGGTGGGATTCAGACAGAATGACCTGGTATGAAATAGAAATTATCTCCTTTCAGTTGCTACTTGCACAGTAACCTCCCCCTTGGTGATTTAAATTTTCAGATCCCTTTTTCGAAGATACCCATCCTTGGAGGACTGCCCTGGGCGTGGTCCTGGTTGCTGTCATTGCTCTCCTTATTATGACTGTTTATCTCTTTAGAATTAAAGGTACTGTTCTGAGTTTGGGGCTGGGGAAGGGACTGGGCAGCCATCCTACTCAGCCACCTGTAATCCTGATGGGTGAGGGGGCTGAGAAAAACCTGGAAGGAACCAAAGTTGACCTTAAAGCAGCATCAGCTACTCCTCTGCCCCAGTACAGCAATGCATCAATAATTTGCCTTGAGCTGCAGAGAATCCCTGGCAGTTCGGGGGGCCTGGCAGGGCCTCCTTTCCTTTTAAAGTTGCAGGAAGCTTTGGGGTAGCACATTCCATTGTGCAGGGGCCTGAGCTTTTCTGAGCAGTGCAGAGCACAGGCACAGGGCCCTTAGGTAGCACTGCAGGGGACATTTCAGCCCCTGCTCCTCCCTTGTGGCTGCAAAGCTGCCCCTTTCCCGCTGCCCTGGAGCTGCAGCCCGTGCTCAGGTCTCCAGCAGCACGTGCTGATCTCTGCCCACAGTGGGATCAGGCAGGGTGGGCGACACCCCCAACGTCTTGGCAAGACAGGCCCTGAGGAGCTCCTGGGCTGCAGCTTTGCCCTTGGCAGCAGTTTCAGCCTCCTCCCTACCCCAAGGAGTGTATCAGGGAAACGGCCCCAACTTTGCTGCTGACACTCTGATCTGCTTTTGGTGGGTTTTTTCTTTCACTTTTAAAGTGTGAACCAAAAAGTGGTTCACTTGGTGATGGCTAGACGGACAGACTGAATTTGAGACTTAAAATTCAAGGTCTCTGACAATGGTGCCTGGGGATGGGAAGGGGTGGTGGCAGCAGCAGAACTGGCAGGGTGGGAGTGCCCTGGTCCCCTTGGAGATGAGGGAGCTCCCCGAGATCATTTCCTGCCCCCATTGGAGCAGGACAAGCTGCAGCGTGGCCGGGGGAGCAGAGCTCCAGGCTGGGGGTGGCACAGGGCTTTGCACTGCTCACCCTGGGCATAAACCCGCCCTGCAGCACCTGCAGGCAGGTACAGGAGAGGGCAGACAGGCCATGTCCAATTCTATGGCCCACAACCCATTTGTGATGGTTTATCTTCCTTTACAGGGAAACAAGCCAAGGAACTCAGTGAGTATCATTATCTTTTCTGTCCTGTGTTTCTCATGTGTGCCCTCATTTTGGGCACAGAACAAATACAGAACTTGTTTCACAAAGATGATTTTCCTTTGGTCTCTGTGTGGTTTTAGGCTCTTCCCTGTTACCTTAGTTCTGTATTAAGGAGGAAATTTTGTCAGTTTTCAAAGTACAAAGTGACCATCAATGCATGTCCCAATCAGGACAGGCAGTGTGATTGCAATTGGGTGCAGCCCTTCCATGTACTCAGACACTGCAGTCTTGAAGCAACTCACTCTGAGATGACTTTCACAAAGAGAACATCAGTGCAGAAAATGTGCACCTCCACTGCCATATCATTACCCTGAGCTAACCCAGCACCCATGTTTTCCATTGCCTCTGACCTGTGGGTTTTGTGTGTTTTTTTAAGCATGGAGAAGAGACGCAGTGCTGATAGAAGAAGGTAACTAAGCTTGGTCTTTCATGATGCTGAATCATCTTCCCTGCTTTGATCCCCCTTCCTGGCACTTCCCCTCCTGCAAGTGATGCTGCTGGGAGCAGGCATGCTTCTGCTGACCCTCCCTTGAATTTGGTGCATGTCCCACTTTCAGGCAAATCTGCAGAATCCTTGTCCTCAGGGAGCTGTGTGAAATTCTTCATCCTGGAGGTCTGCTGATGATCCTCTTCCCTCTCTGCTCACTCTGTTCTCTCTGCTTCATTTTCTCTTCCTTGCACTCGAGTTGTTACCTTGTGCACCTTCCCATGCCACAATCTGCCAGCTCTCACTCCAACCCTGCCTCTTCCTTGGGCAGCCCCAGCAAAGATCTGTCCTGGGGTGAGCTCTGCCCTGATGTACTGATTCCATCTCTCCTGCAGGGAACGTGGTTCTGGATCCAGACAAAGCCCACTGTGAGCTTGTTGTGTCTGACAATGGCAAAAGTGTGACACGAGGTGACCCACGAGAGGACATCCCTGACACCTCCAACAGATTTAACCTGCAGACCTGCGTTCTGGGCCGTGACGGCTTCACCTCTGGGAGACACTACTGGGAGGTTGAGGCGAAAAAGGATACAGGAACATGGGCTGTGGGGGTCTCTAGAGAAGATGGGAAAAGGAAGAGTTATTTTACTTTGAAACCAGAGGAAGGCATCTGGGCAGTGGGGAAACAGGGAGAATGGTTGAAAGCTTTCACCTCCCCTCATCCTACTTCGTTTCCTGCAATCCAGGCTCCCAGGTGGATCAGGGTCTCTCTGGATTATGAAGAGGGACGGGTGTCATTTTTCAGTGTTGATAAGGGGATTCACATCTTTACATTTTCACAGGCATCATTTGGGGGGAGAAAAGTCTACCCTTGTGTCTGGGTGGGTCATGAGACATGTCTGAAAATATGGCCCTGATGAAGAGGAGGCAGTAAGAGAAGGTTCTCCAAGGGCAGAGATCTCGTTACCTCTCTGGACCTCTCTTCCATACTGCATCTCTCTAAGATCTTTCTCTGAGGCCAGACAGGCTGTTCTGGTT
This sequence comes from Empidonax traillii, assembly GCF_003031625.1. NCBI lineage: Eukaryota > Metazoa > Chordata > Aves > Passeriformes > Tyrannidae > Empidonax > Empidonax traillii. Next base: position 6,752 of record NW_020959196.1, on the reverse strand, counting down.
CCGGTGCAGATCAGTGGGAGAGGCCATGGCCAAGATGATACCACCTCACATCATTTCCAGGTGTGTGGAAAAGGAACTTTCTCTCTTGCTTCTGAGGGCAAGAGTTCCTTAAGTGTGGAGGCTGGAACCATTGTTCCATTGTCTCAGGCTCACTGAACATTTGGCATGTAAATCGCCCTCTCTTTGTACACTCTTCTTCTCAGTTTGGTTGCTTTTTCTGTTCCTTTTATGATATCATTGCTGTTTCCAGTGTATTGTTCTTCTCACAACCCAGGATCTTTGCCTTTTGTGCTTTCAACCAGAGGTTGAGCAGCATCTGCTTTGGGAGAGTCTGGGTGGGAGCTCTTAACTGGGGAGTGTGATAAACTGGCTGTACTTTGAAGAGATTTTGGTTAGGCTTGGTGAAACTTCAGGGCCTTGCTGTGTGATTTCCGTGTGTATT
>NW_020959196.1:3899-5984 GCF_003031625.1 Empidonax traillii | reverse complement strand
GCAGCATCTGCTTTGGGAGAGTCTGGGTGGGAGCTCTTAACTGGGGAGTGTGATAAACTGGCTGTACTTTGAAGAGATTTTGGTTAGGCTTGGTGAAACTTCAGGGCCTTGCTGTGTGATTTCCGTGTGTATTCCCACTCAGCTGCCAGGCGCCTTTGAGTCGCGGCCGTGGCAGCAATTGGGGCTCGATTGGTGTTCCCTGGGACTGCCGCGATGCCCGCTGTGCCCCCCCTCCCGCTGCTCCCCGCAGTCGGGCTGGGAGGGGGTTGTGTTAGAAGGACATTCTAGCCGGGAGAGCTGGGACTGCCCGGCAAAGACCGCTGCTGCCTTTTGTCCCCGAGGCTGGGCAGACAATAAAGGGAGTCAGCCCGGCGCCCGACAGCCTCCCCCACCCCAGACCGTAATAAATTACCTACACTCTGTTAACACAACGAGCAGAACTCAGCGATCAACCTAATCGACAAGCCAGAGGTACAGATTTGCTTTTCTAGAAATAACATGGGGTCCAAATGATAAATGAGTGCCGACAAGTCCAGAAAGAGAGGAAAATACCTACTAAATACGCATGTTCCAAGCACGGGGTCATTTCATGGACACAGAGGAAGACTATAGCCTTCATCATGGGAGACCCCAGCCCACAAACCAGACCCCGACCCACGGAACTACACGTGTGCCAAAAACACAGCCCAGGACTCTGTATGGGGAAGAACCTGAGCACTGAGGGTGCGCAAAAGTCTGAGTACAGGAACCGGGAAGATACAAAAGGGAAGATTGGGAGTTGGGAGCAGCGAGTCGCTGGAGAACCTCTTGTTGTGGTTCCCCTGGCGCGCTGGAATTGCTTATCTATCGTTTACTAATAAATTTACTTATTATTATGAATTGGCCTCTTTAATTTATTCCAAGGCATCACTGGTAACCTATAACAATTTTGGTGCCGAAACCCAGGATCTGGGTCTCTTGGTGCAAACCCTCACGGACGGGGAGGCGCCCTGCCTGTTATATTTTTTTCGGCAGCCCTGTATCGCAGAAGGGTTACAACAAAAACCCCAAATGCATGAATCATCCTAAAATTATGATAGGTAAGCAATAGAACCTGCAGGACCCTCTTAAATTTTGTGCACAAAGACCAAACCAAGACCCCTGGAGTGGTAAGTATATATATTGTGAGCTGTTTGGTTGGGGGTGGTGATCCAGGGGTGCGAATGTGTGAGAGGTCTCCTCGAGACCAGGCAAGAGGGGCCTCCCTGTAGTGCATTTCTTGCACCCTGCGAGGGGCCAAGTCACGAACGGAGGGCGCGAGTGTGTGTGTGAAGGAAGGCATCCTGGAAGATGGGACAGAGGAAAAGCAAGTCCTCTGGTTCCATGGGGACGGGATCCCTGGAAAAAATAGAACTGAATAGGTTACCAGATATACCACCAGAAAGGACAAATGATAAAATACTGGGATATTTTGTCCAGAAGAAAGGGTAAATCAAAAGAAACAATGATTCACTGTTGTATTGAGGCATGGGGAGGGAAGCCCCTTACAAACCCACACGTATTTTGGCCTCTGTTCGGGTCATCTGAGGGTTGGATGTGTCGGCAATTGAATACATGGGTGGGCAATAAAAATCCAGCAGTTAGCCCCGAGGAAAGTGAATATGCTGAGTTGTGGATTCCTGAACCAGATGAAAAAGCATCATTGTTTGCATTAAGAGAGAAAAGACAGGTAAACCTCACTCAGACAAAGAGGATCCCTTCTGGCCCCCTCTGGTTGCCCCCCAAGTCCCCCCCCACAGTATTCTTCCCGAAATTCAGAGACATCCCAGGCTCGGGAGTCAGACTCAGATTCTGATTCTCTGATGCCGACAGCTCCCCCTCCACGGACTACCCGGAGCATGGCAGAGCAGGGGGAGGGGAAACTGTTTCCACTTAGGGAGATGTTGGTGTCTGGGGGAGATGGGCAAGGAGGGCCAGGGACAGGATATGTGGCAGTTCCTTTAAACACTGGGGATGTCAGGGAGTTTAAGAAAGAAATGGGAAATTTACTTGATGATGCCATAGGGGTGGGAGAAAGGTTGGACCAGTTTCTGGGACCAAATTTAT
>NW_020959196.1:0-1557 GCF_003031625.1 Empidonax traillii | reverse complement strand
AAGCGACAGGTGAGGCAGCTATTGGGATTGTTTGGATACTGCAGACAGTGGATCGAAAATTAGAGTTCTAAGGTGAGATTTTGATACCAAAAACTAACTACGGGTGAATGATTAAAATGGACTCAGGAAGATGAGGAAAGGTTAGAGTGCCTTAAAACTGATCTGGTGAATGCTCCAGTTTTAAGTTTAGCTGATGTGAAGAGACCTTTCTATCTGTTCGTGGCCACGGATGATGGGACAGCATATGGAGTTTTAACTCAGGAATGGGCAGGAAAGAGAAAGCCAGTGGGATATATTTCCAAATTCCTGGATCCAGTTAGTAGAGGATGGCCTACCTGTTTGCAGGCGGTGGTGGCTGTTGCTCTAATTATAGAAGAGGCAAACAAAATAACCTTTGGGGCAGAATGAAAAGTTTATTCCCCCCATAACATTTGAGGAGTACTTCAGCAGAAGACTGAAAAGTGGATTACTGATGCCAGACTCCTAAAATATGAGGGAATATGAATACATTCTCCCAAATTAGAAATTGGAACAACTAACTTGCAGAATCCAGCACAGTTTTTATATGGGAGGCCCGAAGAAGATTTAACCCATGATTGTCTCCAGCCAATCGAAGAACAAACTAAGATCAGACCGGATCTGGAGGAAACAGAGTTAGAAGAGGGGGAGAAATTATTTGTGGGTGGATCTTCTTGAGTAATAGAAGGGAAAAGGAGATCAGGATATGCTGGAGTTGATGGTAAGAGGCTGAGATTAAAAGAATCTGGATCCCTTAGCCCTAGCTGGTAGGCACAGGCATGTGAATTATATGCAGTGCTAAGAGCATTAGAACTTCTGAGAGGTAAAAAAGGCGCAATATAGACAGACTGAAAGTATGCATATGGAGTTATACACACTTTTGGGAAAAAAAACTTAGCTGACCAAGAGGCTAAGGCTGCAGCCTTATTAACTATTACTACCAATTTGAGGGAGAGTAAAGGGCAAGAGAAAACCTTAACACCTCAGTTTACCAGACAGGAAACTGAGAAACTCAAAGAAATGGGGGTGGTTGAGAAATCAGGGGAATGGGAGCTGCCTGATGGGCGACAGGTGTTGCCTAAAGCACTGACTTGGAAAATAATGAAAAGCATGCATTCCAAGACACACTGGGGTACTCAAGCATTAGGTGATCGCTTTGCAATTAAATATATGTGTATTGGAGTCTATAATGTAGAGAAGGGAATAGTAAGGAGTTGTGTGTCATGTCAGAAAATTAACAAGCAGCATCTTAGAGAACGCATCCTAGGGGGACGGGACCTGGCACACAGACCGTTTGCAAAAGGCCACGTAGATTTCACCGATCTCCCTAAGGTGGGGCGCTATAAACATTTATTAGTATTAGTAGATCATCTCACTCACTATGTAGAGGCCTTTCCTACTGCTCGAGCAACAGCTAATAAGGTGGTAAAAGTGATCCTAGAACATATTGTGCCACGATACGGAAGCATTGAAACTGTAGACTCAGACAGAGGCCCTCACTTCATATCTAAACTAGTGAAGGAGGCATTAGCCCCCTTC
>NW_020959195.1:22778-23968 GCF_003031625.1 Empidonax traillii | reverse complement strand
CCTTTCGTTCCTTGCATCCCTCACATTCGTCATTTGATACTTTTAACACCAGCACGCCGCAATCATTCTGCCACTCTGGTTTACGTCTCAAATAATAAAATAAATCTAGATAAGGTATCTCGTCACATAAATCATTGTCTTTTAAATATTGCAGTAAAGGAGACAGTATCTCTAGTGTTACAGTGCCGTTCCTTGGCCATTGCATCCCTTTAGTATCATAGTTTGGCCACACATTATTACAATAGTCAATCAGTTGCTTTTTACTTAGTTCCTGCCCAAAATTCCCCTCCTTCCAGTGCTTTAAAATGCAACCAAACGGAGAATCGTCAGGAATATTAGTCTCAGAACAGGACAATGCTCTAAAGGCTTTAAAAGGCATCATTCCCACAATAGCACAACAGACTCACACAAACAACAGATACCACAAATAAAAATGCCACAAACAATGAAATACTACAAACAGTGCCACAAACAAAAAAATACCACAAGCAGTTACGTAACTTATTTCCACAACCAATCTGTCGAAATCCAGGAAACGGCAAATTACTGGCTCAGCGTAGCTTTCGCCACGTCTTACGGGCCAGTGCCTAGGCTTACCCAAGAAATACCTCTCTCAGCCCAACCCAGCAAGTATACTCAAACTTGTCTTATAAGGCAGGCTTATACCCCTTAAGAAAATAAAGCACCTTCGGGCTTACCTGGAATGGTCGTCCGACGGGCGCAGGGGTCGGGCACAGAACGATGTCTCCCCAAGTAAGTCACCTGGCTGCCGGCATGGAGCGGATCGCCCGTGCGCGGCCCTGGCAACCGGTCAGAGTCCCATCTGGGTCGCCAAGAAGACTGTTGCCCGTCACGATAAAAGCAGAAACCAACAGAGTGTTAGTTTAATGTCGGTGCTTTATTGAGGGCCCGGGGATACGGGGGGCTCACGCCCCAAAGCCAGAATCCCAAACAGTTCATTTCGAGCACATCTTTTATACACTCAGACAAACAAAACATTTGCTATAGCTACCACTTCAAAGGTACATGATGAAGCTTAATATTTCATCCAATTAATTAACTCCTAGCTAAGGTCATTATCAATCATCCCCAGTTGCCTAACTCTATAATTCGCATACCTCACTCCCACCACCAGGTGCATGTTCTTTATGCTTCAGTTCCTTTTCATAATTGTTTCTATTTAATCTTAT
>NW_020959195.1:19153-20521 GCF_003031625.1 Empidonax traillii | reverse complement strand
TTGCTGGGCCCCACTGAGGGCAGGCACTGACAAAGCCTCCCCAGGGACTCCTGAGAGCAGATCCTTGCAGGCCAGGAGTGCAGGCACACAAAGGCTCTGGGCAGTGTCACAATGGTCCCCTGATTCCATGAGACAACATTCCTAATTTACTGTCCAGACCAGAGGGAAATCACAGGAAGGGCCATGGTTGGTCTGGACTTGCTTTATCTGAGTGAGCCCTGGGGGGCTTTTGGTGCTGAGTCCTTGAACCTCAGGGACTGAGGGGAGATTGTACAAACCTGTCCATAAGAGAAAGTCAGAAGGAAAACCCAAAGTATCTGGAAGCATTAATGGGTCCCCCTGAGGGCCATTCCCAGTACAGGCTCCTCATGGACTCAGTGGAGGAGAGAATTGGAGGCCATGACTGAACAAACCTCTCCAAGACTCACTTTCAAAAGGAAAAGTTCCTTCAAAACCCTTGAGTACCTTGAAGCATTAATGAGCCCCACTGAGTGTCACTGCTGACAAAGCCTCTCCAGGGACTAATTAAGCAGAGAATTGGAGGCCATGATTGCACAAACCTCTTCAAAGAGTCAAAGGCAGAGGAAAAGGCAAAGTATCTTAACAAACCTGTGGTACCTTGAAGCTTTAACAAGCCTCACTGGGGCCATTCCAGACAAAGGCTCCCAAGGGACTCCTTAGAGCAGATAATTGGAGGCCAGGACTGAACAAACCTCTCAGACATGCAAAATCAAGAACAAATCCCAAATTGCTCTGGAAATCCTGCAGGCCCTCGAAGCCTTAAGGAGCCCCCCGAGGGCCTCTCCTGACAAAGCCTCCCCAGGGACTCTGCAGCAGCTCCTTGGAGGCCCTGAGTGCAGGGAGCCAAAGGCTCTGGGCAGCAGCTCAGCTGCTGAGAAAAAGCCTGGCTGGCTTTGGGGAAGTTTCCTTCCTTTTCAGGTTTCCTCCAGCTTTGGGAAATGCTGCCTGGCAGATTGGCACCACCTAAGAAGGGCTCTGGCAGGTTCCTGGCAGCAAAGCCGGCCTGCCCTGGGCTCCAGCCCAGATCTTTGGAGTAGGGAGACAGCTGAGAGTTCAGAAGAGGAGGCTGCAGCTTTGACAACACTTGGGGATGAGCAGGCATTGCTGGTATGTGGATAATCTGCATGTGAATGGTTGCTTTGAGTTCAAGCATTCAATTAAAATAAAGGTGGGTATCTCAGTGATTTGGTTTGGTTTTAAATAAGAATTTTTACATTTTCTGTATATTTATATGATGAAGTTTGTAGATTAGAAAACAATCATGGTGACTTTTCTCACATGCAAACTTTAATTTTATCTGGACATTTTAAAGACACCTCTATGAGACAGATCAAACTCACAGGAAAA
>NW_020959195.1:10778-12390 GCF_003031625.1 Empidonax traillii | reverse complement strand
GCATGGTGGCTCCAGGGGCTGATGTGTGACAATTGCCCTGGGCCCCTTGCCCAGAGTGTCCAGCACAGACACAGCCCAGACCCTGCTCTGCTGCTGCTTCTGCTCTGTCCCTGCAGGCCTGGCTGTGGAAGGGACACTGCTGTGCCCCCTCCTGCCCTCACACACTTGAGCTCACTGGCTTTGCCTTCACCAGGGCACTTTGCTGAGCTTGTTCTTGACAGCCAGGAGAAGACACCAGTTCCTTCCAGCCCCTGGGCTCGTTGCCTCCTCCCCCACCCCACAGAGCTGTGAGCTGTCCTACTGCTCTCCTGCACTCCCCATTCCACCTCCCACATCACACTCCATCCCCTGAGAGCCACCAGCATCCTGTGAGGCACCAGAACCAAATTCCAGAGGATGGGGGTAAGGGCTTGGCTGTTCTACTTGGCAGAGCCCATGAAGGGCTTTCACAGCCACATCCCACAGTCCATTTGCCACCTGGAAACGGTGACTCTGAGTTCCTGCTTCCCCAGCCCCAGAGATGGTGTCCTTGTCTGCTCATTCCTCCACACTCTCTTCTCACTGATGGCATCTTAACCAGACAAACCCCTGGGAATAATTTACTTCTAAGTCTTCAATTCTTTTGTGGTTAATTTTGCAGATCTCAGAAGTGCAATCCAACTGAATACATTGTATTATTAAAACTATGAATAAAGATGTCTTTTTTGTGGCCTGTTTACTTTTTTTTCTGGTTTTAGGTTAATATCAGCAATCCCCAGTCGATATTGATCCCAAGCACCTCCTAATTCAGTCTGAATAGATAAGAAAATCAAGACCCTTTATGTCTGACAATCCATCAGACTTTATCCCTATCTCCACCCCACCATTCCCTCATCCATCCCCTGGGACTTAAAGCAGCCTTGGGCAAATCTGAGCTTCCTCCACTAAAGGCTGGACCTGCAGGTTTCAGCTCCTTGGCACCAACTCCCACCTGCTTGGCTTGGAGAAAGAGCTGCACAAGACAGTGGGTTTCTGTGGCTGGGTTTTGGTAGCAGGGGGACTACAGGGGTGGCTTCTGTTGGAATCTGCCAGAAGCTTCCCCTGTCCCATGGAGCCAATGCCAGCTGCTCCAGGACGGAGTTCCTGCCACTGACCAAGGCTGAGCCACTTAGGAGTGACAGGAACACCTCTGGGATAACATATTTCAGAAGAGAGGAGAGTTGCACAGTGTTGTATTAAATATGAGGACGGCCATGTAAATAAAACTGGGCGCTCAGATGATGATGGCCTAAATTCAGCTTTATTCTCTTCATCCAGAATATTACATTGTCTTCACACAGCTGCACACACACACTGTCCCCTAGAATCTTACATACTAACACTATTCTTAGCTCTATTATCTATATTTACCACGAGCCTTCACATATGATTGGACGTTCACATTTTATTTACATTCTTTCTCCCATGGTCAGGCTGCACAGCCTTGCTACATCCTCCGACAATTCCCCCTTTTTTGTATTTGTGCCACAAAAATTGCCTGGGTCGTCCTTTGCAGGGCCCTTTGCAAATACGACACCAAACATGGCAACATCAGTAGCACAACTACAACAACAGACAACAGAAGCAAACCTGT
>NW_020959195.1:9010-10351 GCF_003031625.1 Empidonax traillii | reverse complement strand
CTTGACTATAGGCAAAAGCCATTTTGATAGTTTCCATTTACCAACAGACCATTTAGCCAATTCTGACCAGCATTAATTTGCAACTCTTTGATTCTTGCTTCCAATCATTGAAGGCTAGCATGCAGCAACTTACCATAATTAAATCTATATAATACATCCTCTTAAAATCTTAACACTTATAAAGTATTTTAAGTTCACACACATAGATATCTACACAGCTTTTTTTTTTTTTTTTTTTTTTTCACTCATACAGCTTTTTTCCAGTCATTCAGAAAGTGGCCACTTCAATCATCCTTCATTCACACATAGTTCGGATTTTTATTATAGGTTTTCATTTCAACCACACATCTTAGATCCCAGTATTACTGGCTGTGTGCTTCTCAGTCTGCCATCTGTGGTAGTCATGTTCAGCAACTCCACCTGTCCTGAAGAGGAATCAACACAAGGAACAAAAAAGCTCAACAAACCTAAAAGAGATCCATTTTTGATCCAGCACGCATAGTCTCCTCCCCCCCTTTCCCCCCTTTTTTTGTATTTGAAAATATGTTTGGTATGTAAAATGCTTTCTTGACAATAACCTGCTCCATGAGTGAGCTAGCCCTGCTTTAGAATACCAAAAGCTATGCAGCATAACAGAAATAATGTCAAGTGAACTAAAAGAAGACAAGAAACCCATGTGTGTACATTTCAAATTCCCAACTGAAATTTACCTTAACCTACTGCCAGGAAGGGGGAAAGGAGAGAAGGAAAGTGTAATTTGCAATTACAAAATCACAGGAACCAAGTAACCAGGACCAATCATAGATCCCTTAAACTTTTAACTATTCCTTAGTAAGTTCCACTTCTGTGTGACAAACTTAGTGAACCAGCATTACCAGTCATGCATATGGAAGTTCTCTTCAAAGCTCCCTTTTTCCCTTTTTTTTTTTTTTTTCTTCAGCTGCAGTTTTAGCAGCTTTGTCACACTACAACACTACAAGTGCCAAGCCTTGGGTCCTCCGGGACCCCCTCAACGCAGGCGGCGGCCCCCGATGGTGTCAAGCGGCGGTCCGCCCCGCTCTGGCTCAGAGCCCGCAGTGCCCGCAGTGCCGTTGCTCAGCTCCATCAACAGCGGCTCTGCCGTCGCTCTGTTCCCAGCATGGTGCTGCGTGGGCATCCTGCTTTGTGCCGGCCCTCCCTGCAGGTGCTGTGTCCATGCTCTCTGGATGCCGGCACCCTCGATGTCTGGAATGCAGTCACCTCTCAGCTTCTGATGGTCTGCCTCTCCTAGCCGTTTGCACTGTTAACAAAAAGCTTCACAAACCATTGCTATTAAATGTTCAGTCAGTTTCAAGTAGTTAT
>NW_020959195.1:4557-6818 GCF_003031625.1 Empidonax traillii | reverse complement strand
AGCTGTGGCCCCCCTGTAGCCCGTGGTGAGACCAAAGTAACGCAGGTGTCCCCCTGCAGACCATGGAGGAGCATCGGGGTGCAGAGACCCCCCTGCAGCCCATGAAAGAGTAACCCACAGGACAGCAGAATGGGAAGAGCTGCTGCCCGAGGGATGGACTCAAACAACACCTGACTGCAACCCCCTTCCACATTCCCCTGCACTGCTGGAGGGGAGGAGGGAGAGCTGAGAAGGAAGGAGGGGTGGGGGGAAAGTCTTTTTAAGACTGTTTTATTTCTCACTCTTTGGCTTTTATCCTGTTGGTAATAAATTTAAGTACTATCCCTACTTTGAGTCTGTTTTGCCCCCTTAGTAAGCAACTTTCTCCTGACCCTTATCTCTACTCAGGAATCCTCAGCTGGATTTTTTTTTTCTCCTTTATGGAGTTGCAGACGGAGAGGGAGGTAGTGGCTTTTAGTGGGTTTTTGAAATCCATCCAGGGTCAACCCACTACACCAACCCATGTGCTTGAGGCCCTTTTGTGATGTCACAGCCCACCCTCCCCATTCCGGAGTAGCCCTTGGCAACCAAAGAACCAACACCCTACAACCCCAAAGTGAAGCCCCACTCGTGTGTCATGGACCCCTTTGTGATGTCACGGCCTGTCCTCTCCATTCCAGAATGGTCCCTTGAAACCAAAGAACCAACATTACAGAATGTCACAGTGCAGCCCTCCCCTCCCTCTGACATGGCCCCTTTGTGATGTCATGGCCTTTCCCTCGGGAAAGAAAGCCTGTAACTTTTGAGTTTCAGGTGCAGTTGGTGGGCCACCCTGGGCACTTCATGGGCAGCAAGAACTTTCTCTCCTGGCACCTTTTGTCTTGCAGGAATCTTTGTCCAGATTCAATTTTGGGAGTTGGACTGACAATTCCAGCACGGGGCTCCTGCAAGTGAACAACAACTCTGCCCTCCAGGAAAGAAACCCCTTCCCCTCGGTCTCTTTTCCTTTTCCTTCAAATACAACCTGCAGGGCAGCTTTCTGCCATCTCTTCTCTTGGGAATTGTGAAGATAGACCTGCTCCCATGTTTAACATCTCAGGCAAAACCACCCTGTTAACACCTTTCCCGACCTTCCCCAACCTTTCCCAAAGAAGAGATTTTATGGGTATCCTGTAAATATCTCCCAATCTTACCCAAGCCCATAAACCATGACAGAAACCTCTCAGCCTCCCACTGTGTCCTTCCCATTCGTGTGCCTCATGTACAGGAAAAATACCTTAAAATCAAACACCCTAAATTAATGTCTTGCTCTTTTTCCCAGAAAAGAAGGTGTGGTGAACTCTCCAGAGCAGGGAATTGGAAGATCTCCCCAAAACTCCTTTGGTACCCACTGCAGGGCCAACAATACCTCCGTTCTGCTGTGCTGGCACTGCTTTGTCTCATCTGGATCCCCAGAAACTGTCAGTGAAAGCCAGGGAATAAAATCTCTGATCAGCTGGTTAGGTTCAAGAGTTGAAGGGACATGAGGATTGCTCTCTAACACATGGACATCAGTTCTCAAAACTTTGATCTATTTATATATTTTAGCAAACAAAGGAATTCATGTCCATTGGCTTACAAGTTCTGTAGTTCTCTGCATTAATTCTTATTCTCTCTTCTCTTGGCTATCGATTTCTCACTTTGCACGATCCTTAGTCCACATTTTTTGTCCTTTTGTTATCTTTTCCCTAGATAGGGAGAGTCTCAGTAATTGTCTGGGTTAGTTTTGTCTTCATCTCTGGTTTCTGTGTCAGTATCTTCCCACTGCTGCAGGGGCTCCTTATTCAAGAAATAGAACTTGTTGGGTAACAGGCCCTGTCCTGTTTCATATTTTTCATGGGGATTGAGTCTTCCATGAGCAAATTGGCAGATGACCCCAAGCTGGCTTGCAGTGTCGATGTGCTGGAGGGTAGGATGGCTGTGCAGAGGGACCTGGACAGGCTGGATCTCTGGGCTGAGACCATGGGCATGAGGTTCAAGAGTGCCTTTGGTGCCTCTGGTGACAATAACCCCCTGCAGTTCCAGGCTGGGGGCAGAGTAGCTGCAAAGGGTGCCCGTGGGAAAGGCCCTGGGGGTGCTGGTCGAGGCTGACCCTGAGCCAGAGGGTGCCCAGGTGGGCAAGAAGGCCAACGGCATCCTGACCTGGATCAGAAATAGTGGGGCCAGCAGGAGCAGGGCAGGGATTCTTCTGCTGGACTGGGCACTGGTGAGGCCACACCTGGAGTGCTGTGTCCAGTTCTGGG
>NW_020959195.1:0-4079 GCF_003031625.1 Empidonax traillii | reverse complement strand
GAGCAGGGCAGGGATTCTTCTGCTGGACTGGGCACTGGTGAGGCCACACCTGGAGTGCTGTGTCCAGTTCTGGGCCCCTCATTTCAGGAAGAACATTGAGGGGCTGGAGTGTGTCGAGAGCAGGGCAGTGGAGCTGGGCAAGGGTGTGGAGTGCACGTCCTATGAGGAGCAGCTCAGGGAGCTCCAACCTGGAGAAGAGGAGGCTCAGGGCTGACCTTCTCACTGTCCACAACTTCCTGACAGGAGGGTGGAGCCAGGTGGGGTCAGCCCCTTCTGAGAGGCAACAGGTGATAGGACAAGAGGACACGAGGACCCGCCTGTCAGGGGATGTTTGTCAGGAACAGGTGGAGGAATTTTTGGGCAGAAACAGGGATTAGGTACTGACATGGGCTGCCCAGGCAGGTGGTGGAGTCACCGTCCCTGGAGGTGTTTAAGGACAGACTGGACATGGAAAACTGAGTGCCGTGGTCTGCTTGACGTGCTGGGGATGGATGGAGGGGTGGATGCCGGTTGATCTCTGAAGTCTCTGCCAACCTCATGGATTTTGGGCTTCCATGCCATCCCAGCCTTTGGGACAGCGTGCTGGTGGCTCAGAGGCTCCATCCTTGCCTTGCCTTGCCCATCTCCTGGGTGCCAGGCAAGGGCCTTGTGCCATCCCAGCCTTTGTGGGACAGCGCGGGGGCTGAAAACTGTCAGCGCTCCGTCCCCGTGCACAGAGCCTGGGCAGAACTTGGCTGGCAGGGATGGCACAGACTGTGCAGAGGGGTCAGCTTGTCCCACAGCAGCACGATGCCCAGCCAGGGCATCTCCTGGCTCCTCAGGCTCTCTGTGCTCCTGCTCTTGCCTGGCACACTCGAGCCTTGCAGCCGTCCCACAGGTGCCATTGCTGATCACCGGGGTTTTCCTTGGATGGGGCCATCAAAGGCAGGAGCGGCTGGAGAGAGGGCAGGGAGGGGGGTCAGGTCGGTGGGATGGTGCCAGCAAGCCGTGAGCCCGGAGCCAGCAAGGCCTGGGGACAACAGGGTGTCAGGAGAGGACTGGCAGCCCCCAAGGAGGAGGAAAGCTGGGCAGGCCCAAGGCTCCTGGGCCTCTCCCTCACCAGCCCTTTGCCCAAGGCCCCGAGGCAGAGGTGGGCTCAGCCCCTGGGCAGGAATGGGGTACAGGCTGAGCCCCAGGGACACCAGACACAGGTGACCTGAGCTCTTCTTCCTGCAGTGTCTGCCTGGGGCAGCCCAGCCAGGCCTGAGGCTCTCCAGGACAGACCCAGCCCAGCCAGAGAGGGCTCAGCCCTCTGAGGCTGCACTCATTCCAAAGGGAATAAAACTTCAGCCTAGAGGACATCCTGCCCCCAGATGGAGAACTGGAAATGTCAAGAATAAAAGACTCACCCCCTCCATTATTGAAGAAATGTTTCGAGCTCTTTACTAAAAGCATCCAGGACTCATTCACCCCATTTTCTCTCTGACAAGGGTTTGCAGGGGCTGCTTGGCAAAGGGAACCCCTGGCGCCCCATTGCAGAGGATGGGGCTGCACTCTGGGGGTGTCACCTTTGGCTCTTGGGTTCCAGGGGCAATTGGAGTCAGTAAGCCGGGCTGGGGACGAGGGGCAGGACTGGCTGGGCTGGCTCTGGTGCTGGCCCAGAAAATGGAAGTGTCCCCATGGGGACAGCTCTGAAGGGCCCAAGAAGTAAAAGCTGCCCCAGTGCAGGCTGTGCCAGGGGTGAGTGTGCAGGGGGGAGGAAGCTGGGCCAGACAGGGCTGAGAATGAATGGCCATGCCAGGAGAGGGATCTCCCCCTGCCTCCAGGGCCCAGCGCTTGTTGGGAGGGCCTTAGGCAGGGAAAGGTGTGACTGCAGGAACCCCTGAGCCAGCCCAATAAATGTGCTTTTGGAAAGTGGATGGACTGACCCAGCTCTCTGAGAGTTAAGTGGAGGTCCCTGAGCCAGAGAGGGGATGAGAGCTGGGTACAGGCTTGGGAATTGCTGGAAGGGCTTTTGAAATGAGCATAGGGAAGGGGATGTCTAAAAAGAAGTCCCTTAGGAGAGGGAAGAGGAGAGGCTGAGTTCTGACCCCAGCCCTGGGGTGTGCAGGGCAGAGCAGAGAATCTCCCCCATGTAAGACTCTTGTGGGTCCATCTTTGCAGTTCTGACAGGCACTACTTGTCATGGCCTATCCTCTCCATTCCAGAATAGGCCCTGGCAACTAAAGAACCAACACCCCACACAGCAAAGTCAGACCAAACCATGTGTTTTGAGCCCTTTTGCTATGTCACAGCCTATCCTATCCATTCTGGAAGAGCCCCTGGCAACCAAAAAGCCAACACCACAAAACCCTGAAATGCAGCCCTATCCGTGTGCCATGGGCCCCTTTGTGATGTCATGGCCTGTCCTCTCCATTCTGGAATAGCCCCTGGAAACCAAAGAACCAACGGCCCACACCCCCACAGTGCAGCCCCCCCATCTGCCATGGGACTCTTTGTGAAGTCACAGCCTTTTTTCCCCAGGAAAGAAAGCCTGTAACCTTCAGGTTTCAGGTGCAGTTGGTGGGACACCCTGGGCACTCCATGAGCAGCAAGAGCTTTCTCTCCTGCCACCTTTTGTCTTTGAGGAATATTTGACCATATACAATTTTGGGAGTTGCACCAGCAAGTTCAGTGCAGGGCTCCGAAAAGCAAACAACAGCCCTTCCACCCAGGAAAGAAACCCCTTCCCCAGGCTCTCATGTGCAATTGGGGGGTCATTGTTGGCACTCCATGGGCAGCAAGACTGTTCTGTTTTGGCACCTTTTCTCTGGAAGGAATCTTCATCCATATTCAGTGTTGGGAGTCGGACTGGCAATTACAGTGCAGGGCTCCTGCAAGTGAATGAGTGCCCTTCCCCTAGGAAAGAAGGCCCTTATGTCTCTCTTGTGCAGTTGTTGGGCCACTGTTGGCACTGCATGGATTGCAAGAGCTTTCTGCCCTGGCACCTTTTGTCTGGCAGGAATCTTCATCCTCCCAGACAAACATATTCAATGTTGGGAGTCAGACTGACAGTTTAAGCGAAGGCTTCTGAAAAGAGAGTGACAGCCCTTTCCCCCAGGAAAGAATCCTGTAACCTTTGGGTGTAAGGTGCAGTTGGTGTGACACCCTGGGCACTCCATGGGCAGCAAGAGCTTTCTGTCCTGCCACCTTTTTTCTGGCAGGAATCTTTGTCCAGATTCAAATTTGGGAGTCAGACAAACAATTCCAGTGCGGGGTTCCTGTAAGCGAACGACAGCCCTGCCCTCCAGGAAAGAAACACAGAAATCAAGGCAGAGAACTTTATTTCATTCAAATGTACAGGGAACAAGCTTTTTGAAAGTCTTGAATTAAAGAACAATGGAAGATACTGATGTAGAAATGCTTTGAGTAATGCAGTTCACTGGTGGAAAATATTAGAAAAGTTAAAAGAAAATGAAAAGAAGGAAAAAAAATAAAGAAAAAAGGCTTATTTTATAATGATTTACATTCTGAGTGTTTCCCAAAGAAAAGATTCATTTTATTATTGCCTCTTCCTCCAGGCATCATTTTCCTTATGGCATCCTTGAGCTCCTGGTTCCTCAGGCTGTAGATGAGGGGGTTCAGTACTGGAGGCACCACCGAGTACAGAACTGGCAGAGCCAGGTCCAGGGATGGGGAAGAGATGGATGGGGGCTTCAGATGGCCAGAGAATGAGGCACTGACAAACAGGGAGACCACAGCCAGGTGAGGGAGGCACATGGAAAAGGCTTTGTGCTTTCCCTGCTGAGAGGGGATCCTCAGCACAGCCCTGAAGATCTGCACATAGGAGAAAACTATGAAAATGAAACAGACAAACAAGAAACACACACTAACCACAATGAACCCAATTTCCCTGAGGTAACCTGAGTGTGAGCAGGAGAGCTTGAGGATGTGTGGGATTTCACAGAAGAACTGGCCCAGGGCATTGCCCTGGCACAGGGGCAGGGAAAATGTATTGGCTGTGTGCAGCAGAGAATAGAGAAACCCAGAGGCCCAGGCAGCTGCTGCCATGTGGGCACAAGCTCTGCTGCCCAGGAGGGTCCCGTAGTGCAGGGGTTTGC
>NW_020959194.1:9052-10361 GCF_003031625.1 Empidonax traillii | reverse complement strand
TCTATGGGGTTTGTTTTTGTGGGGTTTGGTTTTAGGGGATTGTTTCTACAGGGTCTCTTTTTGTAGGGTTTGTTTCCTCTAGAGGCTGTTTTTGTAGGGTTTCTGTAGGGTTTGTTTCCACTAGAGGCTGTTTTTGTAGGGTTTCTGTAGGGTTTGTTTCTCCAGGGCTGTTTTTGTAGGGTTTCTGTAGGGTTTGTTTCCTCTAGAGGCTGTTTTTGTAGGGTTTCTGTAGGGTTTGTTTCCACTAGAGGCTGTTTTTGTAGGGTTTCTGTAGGGTTTGTTTCCTCTAGAGTCTGTTTTTGTAGGGTTTCTGGGGGGTTTGTTTCTCCAGGGCTGTTTTTGTAGGGTTTCTGGGGGGTTTGTTTCTCCAGGGCTGTTTTTGTAGGGTTTCTGGGGGGTTTGTTTCTCCAGGGCTGTTTCTGGGGGGTTTCTACAAAGGGTGGGTTGGGGAGGTTGTTTCTTTAGGGTTGTTTTCTCAGGGTTTTTTTGTGTAGGGTTTGTCAATCCCGATCCCAATCCTAACCCTAATCCCAGTCCCAACCTCAATTGCAATATCAATCCAAATCCCAATCCTAAACCTATTCCCAATCCCAACTCAAACTGCAGTCCCAACCTCAATACTAATCTAAATCTTAATCCCAATCCTGACCCTAATCCCAATCCTAACCCTAATCCCAATCCTAACCCTAATCCCAATCCTAACCCTAATCACAGTCCCAATCCTTAATCAAATCCCAATCCCAACCTAAATCCAAATATAAATCCTAATCCCAATCCTAACCCTAATCCCAATCCCAACCCTAACTCAAATCCCAATCCCAACCTAAATCCAAATATAAATCCTAATCCCCATCCCAATCCTGATCCCAATCCCAGTTCCCACCCCAATCCCAACCCCAGTCCCAACCTCAATTCTAATCCCAATCCCAATCCCAGTTCCAGTCCGAATCCCAACCTCCTCCCTGCCCCCCCTGTCGCTGACAATTCCAGAGGCAGGAACAGCCCTCAAATCAATCCCCCAATCCCCCAATCCCCCAATTCCCAGACTCCTGGGGTTTTTTGGGATGGAGATCCCGGACCTCTCCCCCCCCCCCGGAATGATCCTGCGGACTCCCGAGGATGGATTCCCGGGGATTCCCGAGGCTCCCTTACCACGGGGTCCTTCACGATGTCCAGCAGGCTGATGATGTTGGGGCCCCCCCGCAGATTCTCCAGGATTTTGATCTCCCTCTTGATCTTCTTCTTCTTCACGGGCTGGGAAGGGGGGCACGGGGAGGGGGTGAGAGCCGGGATCGGCTCCGGGTGGGAT
>NW_020959194.1:0-3266 GCF_003031625.1 Empidonax traillii | reverse complement strand
CACCGGGATGGTGGCACAGCCCTGGATCCCATTGGGATGGTGGCACAGCCCTGGATCCCATTGGGATGGTGGCACACCCCTGGATCCCACCGGGATGGTGGCACAGCCCCTGGATCCCATTGGGATGGTGGCACAGCCCCTGGATCCCATTGGGATGCTGGCACAGCCCCTGGATCCCACTGGGATGGTGGCACAGCCCCTGGATCCCATTGGGATGGTGGCACAGCCCCTGGATCCCATTGGGATGGTGGCACAGCCCCTGGATCCCATTGGGATGGTGGCACAGCCCCTGGATCCCACCCTGGGCACCGGCACCAGCTCCATGCCCACCCCATCCCCTCCCCACGGCCACGGGGACATCCTCCACCCTCCATCCTCCATCCTCCACCCTCCACCCTCCATCCATTCTCCATCCATCCCCCACCCTCCATCCTCCATCCCCCCAGCCAGGAATGCCCCCCCAGGAGCCGGGGAGGGATCAAACCCCTCGGGAACTGCCCCTGGAAAAGCCCCCGGCACGGCCCCCCCGGCCACCTGTGCCCCTCAAGGATCCAGAGGCAGGAGCTGTTCCCAGCATTTCCCAGCACATTTCCCACATTTCCCAGCACATTTCCCACATTTCCCAGCATTTCCCAGCACATTTCCCACATTTCCCAGCACATTTCCCACATTTCCCAGCATTTCCCAGCACATTTCCCACATTTCCCAGCATTTCCCAGCATTTCTGACATTTCCCAGCATTTCCCAGCTGACCCCACCTTCCCCACATTCCTGACCCGGGAATAAAGCACATTCCCTGTTCCCAGCCCTTCTCCAAGGGTTTTCCCCTCCAAGAGCTCTCAGCTCCAGCCATCCCGCACATCCCAACCCGCTCCCAGCATTCCCGGCTGTCCCTTCCCAGCCCAGGGCCGCGGGACGCAACCCAGGTGGGAACTGGAAGCTAAAATAACGAGGAAAAAGGGATCTGGGATTGGGGAATGAGACGGGGTTTTGGGGTATTCGGGCACTAATAACTGGGTTTGATGGAATTGGAGCCTGAGGGGCAGGAAAATAACGGGGATGAACGGGTGCCATCCCTGAATCCCCAGGGAACTGGGATCCTGCAGGGTGCCTGGGGAGACCCTGCCAGGAGAAAACGGGATGTGGGGGGAGCTCCGTGCCCTCCTGGCCATCCCAGGGGGTGCAACCGGGGCTGCCCCCGGAGATAATCCCACAGAATGCCACGGAATGTCCTGGAGCGGGTGGGATCCACGAGCACTGCGGGGTCCAGCTCCAGGGGACATCCCAAATCCCTGCAGACCCCTCAGCAATCCCAGCCTGGATCAGCAGGGCAGGAGCAGCCGCCTGGAGCTGCTGGGATAACCGGAGGCTGTTCCTGCCTCCAAGGGGTTCCTGCCCTGTGGGTGAGGGGTGGCTGTGCCCCCCAGCCCCTCCAGGGAATCCCTGGCTCCCATCCAGCTCGGGCACAGCGCTGACCCCTCCGGCTGCGGGGGTTGGGAAAGGCCTCGGGAACGCGCTCCGACCTCTCTCCCGGTTGGGAAATCCGGCTGCCTCATCCCATCACCCACCCCCCAATCCCGATCCCGAGGGAACGCTCCTGGAGGTCGCTCCCTGTGCAGAGCCCCTCTCCAAATCCTGCCTTTCCAGGTTTTTCCCACCCGCCGTTCCACCCGCCGGGTTCCCGGGAAGCACTGGAAGCCTCCCGGTGCCAAACAATCCCCACGGGAAGCAGAGAGGCTCCCAAAGGAGGGGCAGGGCACATCCAGCCTCGGGGGGGGGCCGGAAATCATGGAATTCCCGAGGTTGGAAAAGCCCTGGGACGCGGCGGGTCCAACCAGGCCACCCCCGCCCGTGTCCCCAAAGTGCCACATCCACAGGGATTTGTCCCTCTGGGAACGGTCACTCCCCCCAGGGCAGGGCTGGGCAGCCCATCCCGGAGGAGTTTTCCAGATATCCCACCGGGATCTGCCCTGGCACAGCCCGAAACCCTTTCCCCTCATCCCATCCCACTGCCAGGCCCTCCCCCAGCTCCACATTCCAGACCCATCCCAGCTGGAAAGAGCAGCTCCAAGGGCACATTCCCGAGGGCAGGAGCTCAGTGGGGCCTCCTCCCCCTCCCTGCCCCTTCCCACATCCCAAACCCTTCTCTTGGCCCTCTCCTGCCATCCCAAACCCCTCTCCTGCCATCCCAGACCCCTCTCCTGCCATCCCAAACCCCTCTCCTGCCATCCCAAACCCCTCTCCTGCCATCCCAAACCCTTCCCAGCCCCGCCAACTCCTCGCTCCGGCCTCTCCCGCCGCCGTTCTGACCAAATTCCGGCACTTCCAACACCTTTGGAACACTTTTATCCACGGCTGGGGACGGGGACAACACGGAGCTGTGATGGGTCACCTGCAGCGTTCGGGGATTGGCACCCCATTCCCCAGGGATTCCCCCAAATCCCGAATTCCAGGATCACTGCCCTGATCCCCAGGGATTCCCCCCAAATCCCGAATTCCAGGATCACTGCCCTGATCCCCAGGGATTCCCCCAAATCCCGAATTCCAGGATCACTGCCCCATTCCCCAGGGATTCCCCCAAATCCCGAATTCCAGGATCACTGCCCTGATCCCCAGGGATTCCCCCAAATCCCGAATTCCAGGATCACTGCCCCATTCCCCAGGGATTCCCCCAAATCCCGAATTCCAGGATCACTGCCCTGATCCCCAGGGATTCCCCCAAATCCCAAATTCCGGCGGGTTTGGGGCAGGTTGGAACAAACAGGGAGACTTCCAAGGAATGGGATAAAAGCCTGCAGGCCCAGGGGCACCCCCTGATTCCCACCTCACCCCACAGAGCACCCCCTGCCTCACAGGGCACCCCACGGGCACCCCCTGCCCCACATCTCCCCCCTGGGCACCCCACGGGCACCCCCTGCCTCACATCTCCTGTGCTCACCCTCACCCCAACACCCCCAGGCACCCACTCACACCCACCACCCACTCACACCCACCACCCACTCACACCCATCATCACCATCCTCACTCTCACACCCATCACCTTCCTCACTCTCACACCCATCATCACCATCCTCAGTCTTCCACCCTCACACTCACCCCCCCCCCCCCCCCCCCCCCCCCCCCCCCCCCCCCCCCCCCCCCCCCCCCCCCCCCCCCCCCCCCCCCCCCCCCCCCCCCCCCCCCCCCCCCCCCCCCCCCCCCCCCCCCCCCCCCCCCCCCCCCCCCCCCCCCCCCCCCCCCCCCCCCCCCCCCCCCCCCCCCCCCCC
>NW_020959193.1:8252-10362 GCF_003031625.1 Empidonax traillii | reverse complement strand
GTGGGGTGTTTCTGGCAGCTTTTTGGGTCTCGGCGCTGCTCCCACCCCACCTCAGAGGGGTGAGAAGGGCAGAGCTGGTGACCCTGGAAACACAAACCTGGTTGTGTTTGGCTACAAAACTCCCCCTGGGCTGGTTTGGCCTTTCTAGAGGCGACTTTGCAGCAGATCCCTGTGGATTTGTGCTCCTGGGAATGCTCCAGCACCGCAGGAAACATCTGCGATGGCACCGAGGCTTCTCTGGCCAAAAGGAGGATTTTAAGGCAGAAATCTCTTTGCCAGGATTCCAGCACGATCCCAGTTGCTCACAGCCACTCCCAGTCACTCCCAGTGTGGTTCCAGTTGCTCCCAGTTTATCCCAGTTGCACCAGCATGGTCCCAACTGCCCTCAGAATGCTCCCAGTCACTCCCAGTATGACCCCAGTCACCCTCACTGTGGGCCCAGTTGCTCCCAGCATGGGCCAAGCTGCTCCCAGTTACCTCCAGAACAGATCCAGTCAATCCAAGTATGGGCCCAGTCTTCCCCCAGCAGGGTCCCAGTCAATCCCAGTTGCCCCTTGTAGATCCAGTCACTCCCAGATGCTCCCAGTTGCCCCTTGCATGGTCCAAGTCACTCCCAGTGTGGTCCCAGTCACCCCCAGGATGGTTGCAGACTCTCCCAGTATATCCCAGTTGCCCTCAGGATGCTCATAGTCATACCCAGTTACTTCCACTTGCCCCAGGATGCTTCCAGTTCCCATCACTGTGACCCCAGTCACTCCCAGTCACTCCCAGTCTATGCCAATTGACTCCAGCATGGACCTTGTCACTCTCAGTTACTCCCAGTTGATTCCAATATGATCCCAGTTACTTTCAGTCACCCCCTGCATAGTTCCAGTCACTCCCAGTATGGTCCTGGGCACTGACAGTCACTCCCAGGGTGGTTCCAATATGGTCCTGGTCACTCCCACTGTGATCCCAGTCACTCCCAATCACTCCCAATAGGATCCAGTTGCCCCAAGGTGGTCCCAGTTGCTCCCAGCACCCCAGATGGTTCCTTTCCCTCTCAGGGACTCCCAGTCTGAGTCCAGGATGGCCCCAGGCACTGTCAGTCCCTGCCTGGACAATGCCATTTGCCCCCTGAATGGTCCCAGTTGCTCCCAGTATGATCCCAGTATGAGTTCAGCCACCCCCAGTATGATCCCAGTATGAGTCCAGTCACCATCAGTATGATCCCAGGAACTTCCAGACACTTCCAGTAGGAAGCCAGTTTGATTCCACTCATCCCCAGTATGGCTGCAGTCCCTCTCACACACTCCCAGTATTATTGCAGTCACTCCCACTATGATCCCAGTATGACCCCAGTAGGGGCCCAGCTGCTCCCAGTATGATCCCAGTTGCCACAGTTCTGGTTATTGGGGGCAGCTTCCCAGTTCTCCCCAGTCCCGGTTCTTGGAGGGCACTGGGGGGGTTTGGAGGATCCCAAGGGGTGGAGCCGAGTTTGGGGGGGCAGAACCGGCCCTGGGATGGATCAGGAATGGGGACCCCCCTGTGTTCCCCCCTTGTCACCCGCTCTGGGGGGGCTTTGGGAGGGCACCTGCCCCTCAATAGGCACCCAGCTCACCCCAAAAGGTGCTGGGACCCCCCAGAACCTCCCCACAGCCCCTCAAGGACCTCCAAAGACACTCAAAGCCCATCCAGGACCCCACCCAACCTGGGGGGGCTTTCCTGGGCAATGGTGGTGCTGGGAGCCCCCCCGGCTGTGGGCGAGGAGCTCTCGGGTGAGCGGGGGGTGGGAAGGGGGGGTCAGAGGGGATAAAAGGGGTAGTGGGACCCCAAACTGAGTGGGAGGGGAGTGGGACACCCCAAAAGTGGAGGGGGACTGAGGTTCATGGGGAATGGGTGGGAGAGGTCAGAAGAGTGGGGAAAGGGCAGGGAGGAACCCCCAAACTGAGCATGAGGGGGCTGGGGAGTGGGGGATGATGTGGAAGGGGTGTGGAAAAATGTCGGGATTGGGAGCACAAAACTGATCTGGGAGGGGCTGGGGATTGAAGGGACAATGGAAAAGTGGAAGGAACAAGAAGAAGAGTAGAAAAGTGGGGGTGGTCTGGCAGGTCCAACAATCCCATGGAGG
>NW_020959193.1:0-1836 GCF_003031625.1 Empidonax traillii | reverse complement strand
GAGGGTGATGAGGACAGTGCCTTTATGAGGCTGCACCATCATGGGGTGGGAGGGTTCTATGAGCACAGAGACCTTCTGATGCTGCCCCATTGTGAGGTGGATGGGGTTTATGAGGAGAGACACTTTAGGATGGCCCCTTTATGAGGTTTATGGGCTTTCTGAGGACAGCACTATTATGACATGTGTGGGGTTTATGAGGCCTGCACTTTTATGAGGTGGAGAGGGTTTATGAAAGCAGAGCTTTTATTACATTTATGGGGTTTTTGAGGACATGGCCTTTATCATGGGAGCCCCTGATGAGGTTTATGTGCTTTATGGGGCCTGCACCATTATGAGGTTTATGGGTGTGATGGTTCAGACCTGGCTCCCTGCCAAATGCCCAAACTCACAGTAGCAACCCCCTTCCTGTGTTTTTCTTCCCTTAGGGCAAAGGGAAAAAAAAATATATAAAAAATTGAAGAACCCAAAATCAAGCTAATTATATAAAAAAATATATTTATGTATATTACAGTTATATAAAATTAAGATGCTATGTACATAGCACACAGGGAATCCAAACGCTCCCGGAAGGGAAAGGGAAAGGGGAAAAATGGACAAAAACAAACAAAAAGGGACACCGAACAGATATAAACAATCAAACTCGAGAACTATCCTAATAACTAGCAAAACAAATCTCACCATGTCCCTTAGAAAAGCAGGATTGGCAGACACGGCCAGCACTCTCCAAACTTCCACGTGGTAGGCCAGAGGACACTGCAGGCCTCAGCCTTAGATAAGCGAGACCAACACAAGGACCCACTGCCCTGAACCTCACCAGAAGAGAAGAGAGCGAGGTCTCTGATCTCTAACTTGTTTATACTCTGGATTACGTACAAATCTCATGAAATACTGGGTACATGGCACCTTTCTTGGTTACCAGCTGGTTACCAGGAAGGCCTAGACCAAAACCATCACAGGGAGGAATCTTCATTCTTATTCCATTTTGGGACTCAGACTGACCATTTCAGTGCAGGGGTTCTGACACAAAACAAATGCAGTTTCACCCAGGAAAGAAAGCCCTTACCCTCCATCTCTCCTGTGGAATTGGTGAGCCACTCTTGGCACTCCATGCCCACAGAGAGCTTCCTGTGCTGACACCTTTTGTCTGAGAGGAATCTTCATTCTTAGTCCACTATGGGACTCAGACTGACCATTCCAGTGGTGACACCAAAGAACTGCATTTCCACCCCCTGCCATGGGCAGGACACTCCCCCAATAGACCAGATGGCTCCAAGCCTTGCCCAGATAAGTTTGATAAGAGGAGTCACTCAGGCACATTCACAGACTTGCATTAGAACTTTGGAAATATCTTTTGAGTCAAGCACATTCCAAAGATATTGAATTTCAACTTCAAATGTGCTCCTGTCCCTCTAAGACCATTCTCTAGGCCTCTCTAAGGATTTTGCTCATAGTGTGAGACTTGGCAGATGCTTGAAATGCTTTAGGCAGCAAGAGGCTCCCACCTGGAACCAGAAACCCAAACAAAGTTGTTGCTGAGTTAGGAGATGAGCAGCCTGGAAACCCCAGAAAGGCAGAAGAACTACTCCAGGCTCTTCCCTGGGATGAGGGTGAGCCCATGTGGATACCAGCACAAGGACACAGCAGCTGAGGGAGGAACTCTGCCCTCAGTGCTCCCCAGAAGCTGAAAGTCGCAGGTGAGTTGTGGCCCTGTGGAAAAGGCAGGGAAATGTCATCGGCCCCACAGACCTCAGGTGAGGGAGGAGCCCCTGCCCTGCCCCATGGCATGGCCCTGGGTAGGAGGATGCTGGGGGTCACTGGGCAGTTCAGCCCAGCCTT
>NW_020959192.1:14152-18101 GCF_003031625.1 Empidonax traillii | reverse complement strand
AAGCCTTGGGCTCATCCAGACTCCTCCTGGCTGATGTGTTGCACCACAGCACTGCCCTCGGAGTGAAACTCTTTGAGTCTAATATCCCAAACTCCTTCTCCAAGGAATTTCTATTTGTGGGACATGAATTGCCATGTTTTTGGAGAAGCCATTGTAAGAAGGCAAAACATCAATTCAAATAAATTTCCAGCATCTTTGTGTGAGAGTTTCACCAAATGGGTCAATGGCAGAGCCTGCCAGGATGACCTTGCCACTTGAAGATGGGGGTTTCTATTTTGGGTCTTAGTCTTAGGATGGGCAACAGGAAAGCACATTTGGGGACTGTGCAAGACTTGTCATGGGATCTCTGGGGAAGAACCAGAGGAAGGGAAATGGTGGGATCACAGTTGTTTCTGAAGGAACATGTGTGAGATAACAGAGAGAAAAGGGGATGAAAAAGCTCCGAATGACCAAATATGTATTCTTAGAGACGTCCTGGAGAATTAGGGACTGGAGAAATACAGGGATGGAACTCAAACTAACAGAATGTCAATAAGCTCTGTGTCCCCAGATAAGGTGAAGAACAAACATAACAGTTCTCGGTGGTGGAACAGGATGACAATGGGCCTGCTCAAGAACTGAGGGCAAGGCAACAGAGGAAGCCTGGAAAGACCAAAGAAGGACCTCCAGGGGGGTGACTGCGTGAAGCAAACTAATGAATATTATTAAGCAAACCTGAACATCTAATGAATATGTAACCAGTGTGTGCAATAAGAAGTCCTGTCCATCTGTCATTTGGCACCTTGGGTTAGAGGAGCTTCCCTGCCAACGTCCAGTGCTGAATAAAGAACAATTCCTGCTTCTCAATACTTACAAATCGGGGTGGAGGTGTTTGTTTGTGCCACCTTTTGGTATCAGGGCCATTGTGACACTTTGGAACCTCCTGGAATCCAAGGGCCATTGTCACAGTGCAAGGCCTGATGGAGCCAAAGGCCCTTGGCCACTGGGGCAGCTCACAGAATCCAGGGGCCTTGATGACACTCCAGGGTGTCACAGAACCAAAGGAGTCCTGGGAAGGTGCTGAACCTCCTGGAATCAAGGGAGCATTGTGACACTGTGACACTGTGACATTGTGACACTGTGACACTGTGACATTGTGACATTGTGACATTGTGACACTGTGACACTGTGACACTGTGACACTGTGACATTGTGACACTGTGACATTGTGACACTGTGACACTGTGACACTGTGACATTGTGACATTGTGACATTGGGACACTGGGACACTGTGACACTGTGACATTGTGACATTGTGACACTGTGTGACACTGTGACATTGTGACCCTGCAGGGCCATGTGGAGACAAAGGGGCCATTGTGACCCTGGGCAACCTCACAGCACCAAGGGCCATTGTGACACTGCAGGGCCTCCTGGATTCAAAGGAGTGCTGGGACACTCTGGACCTGCTGGAATCACTGTGCAACTGGGACACCACAGAACCTCATGGAATCCTCAGGACCATTGAGACATATGGGAATCTTCTGGAATCAAAAGACCATGGTGACAGTGCAGGGCCTATGGAGCATAAGGGACCACTGTGACACTGTGGAACCTCATGGATTAAAGGAACCTCTGAGACACTGGATTATTGGGATAATTCCTGACTCAGAACAACTCCAGTGTGTGTGTGGGTGGGGAAGGGACAGGATGAATTTTCCAAAGGTGAGGTGGTGCCCAGTTCTATCGGAGGCAGGAGCTGTTACACCTCTGAGAATATCAGACTGTGGGTCCACTTCACTCATAAGTCCCACTCTGTGTAGATAAAATGGCAAAATGGACTTTAGTGCAGTGTGAGCTACCTTTTTATCTGGTAGAGCAAGGAATGTGTGGAATTTGGGAGGATTTTTAGGGAGTCTTACATGGAAGGGAATATCTAAACATGGCTAAGGGAGATAGAAAACAGAGAAAATCTATAAATTCTTCTAAGAGGGCTAGTGAGCTTGGGGTTTACAATCGGCAGATAGGGGCAGGGTTTAACAGTAATCAAAACTGCATATTACATACAAAGCAGGGTAATTTTCTAAAAACATTGTTACTAATCTGAATAAACGTAACACTTGTATAGCATGAAAGGCAGTTTCTGAGGTAGAAACTTACCTGTTGTCCAGTAGCTCAGCTTCATTTCAAAGCTGTCTTTTTCTCAGTTCTCTTTTTCTTCAAAGGATTTCTTCCACCATGAATATATTTCTTGTGGGGAACTTCCATCACGGTTCCATTGCCCAGCCCTTGGAGCCTCCTTGGGCAGCCCTGGAGCTGCTGTCAGTCCAAAGCAGCCTGGGAGCACTGCCCCATCCCACAGCCTGGAGCCCCTAACCCAGCCCCACACTGGCTCCAGCACACCAGCAGCTCTGCCCCTCACCCTCCTGGAGCCCCAGAGTGGCCAGTGGGCCACAAGTCCCCCCTGGGGGGTGGGCACAGGGGGCAGAGCAAATCAAACCCCACATGGTTGGACCCTCCATCTGGGCATGGGGAAGCTGCACTGGCACCAGACTGCGGGTGGGAGCTGCACTTCTCTCTCTTTCCTTCCTTCTTCTTATTCTCTCTATCTCTCATAATATTTTAGGAAACTTAAAACTGGATTGGGTTGGGTTTTTGCTGACTTGTCTGGGTTGGCCTGTGCTCAGTCAAGGCTTTGGGGAATGCTCTATTCTGGTGGAATGTTGCCCTTTCACCTTTTGCCAAGCTCCCTTCTTTTCTAAAGTTTACCAGTAAAAGTGTGTTTTTTGACCTCCTGAGAGGTCAAAAGTGTGTTGCATCTTTTCCACTGTGCTCCCTCAAGGTACTTAAAGAACTGAAGTCCATTTTCAAATATCTGCAGGGTGGATATTTTTGATGCCTTTTATACTTTTTAAAGGAAAACCCCTTTGAAAAGGTCCTAGCTCAAACCTGGGGTCCTACAGTCACCATCCCTGGAAGTGTTCAGCAAACATTGAGCTGTGGCACTTGAGGACACGGTTCAGTGGTGAAGATGCCAGTGTTGGGTTAATGGTTGCACTCCACGATCTCAGAGATGTTTTCCATCCTTAACAATTCTGTGATTCTGTGGGGACTCAACCACTTCCCTGGACATTCTGTTCCAGTGCTTGATAACCCTCAGTCATCCCTTTGATGCTGCAGCCAAGGTAACTCACGGAATAAAGGGGTCGATTGTGACCCTGCAGGGCCTCCTGGAACAGAAGGGATGTGTGGGAGGGTTTCACTGACGACCGGGAGAATTTTGGAGAGGGACCTTTACACACCCAGACCTTGAAGTGTCCACACATCTCTGCCTGGGTGTGGGTGTGAATTGACTGTGGTGTGAATGTTGTTATTGGGAATCTATAATTCAGTCACAGTTCAATTGCACAAATTATATTGAATCACTTGCTAACTGTTAAGTTGGTCAATTATTAAATGCTACTAATCTCTTTTGCCCCCTTATCTTTGTGTTCAAATCCTTTGCACCCTGATCCTCTTATATCCCAAGGCTCTGTGTAAATCACTTCCTTTTCATAGAAAATTATATTTTTGTGACTTCCATTTTAAAATCTTCCTCATTAGCTACACTACAAAACAACTCCAATTAGCTGTAGGAATCTTGAAGACATAAAGACAATTAAAGAAAAAAAAAATTTGTTTTTCTGTATTTTAATGAGCCCCACAGTGTGATTAGAGACAAATCCATCATCCTGAGGTACTGAGAGAAGATTGAAGGAGCTCCTCAAGAAATCAGAAGCGAAACTCCCAGTCCCTTGAAGCATTGCTGGGCCCCACTGAGGGCAGGCACTGACAAAGCCTCCCCAGGGACTCCTGAGAGCAGATCCTTGCAGGCCAGGAGTGCAGGCACACAAAGGCTCTGGGCAGTGTCACAATGGTCCCCTGATTCCATGAGACAACATTCCTAATTTACTGTCCAGACTAGAGGGA
>NW_020959192.1:9677-10738 GCF_003031625.1 Empidonax traillii | reverse complement strand
ACCCTCCTGGGCAGCAGAGCTTGTGCCCACATGGCAGCAGCTGCCTGGGCCTCTGGGTTTCTCAATGCTCTGCTGCACACAGCCAATACATTTTCCCTGCCCCTGTGCCAGGGCAATGCCCTGGGCCAGTTCTTCTGTGAAATCCCTCACATCCTCAAGCTCTCCTGCTCACACTCAGGCTACACCAGGAAAACTGGGCTCATTGTGTTTAGTGCCTGTTTAGGGTTTGGTTGTTTCATTTTCATAGTTTTCTCCTATGTGCAGATCTTCAGGGCAGTGCTGAGGATCCCCTCTGAGCAGGGACGGCACAAAGCCTTTTCCACGTGCCTCCCTCACCTGGCTGTGGTTTCCCTGTTTATCAGCACCATCACTTTTGCTTACCTGAAGCCCCCCTCCATCTCCTCCTCATCCCTGGATCTGGCCCTGTCAGTTCTGTACTCGGTGGTGCCTCCAGCAATGAACCCCCTCATCTACAGCCTGAGGAACCAGGAGCTCAAGAATACCATAAGGAAAATGATCACTAGATGTTTTTCAGGAGCAAAAAATTGCATCTTTTCTTTTGCAGAGCACTCATTGTGTAACACAGTTTTGGCCCAGCTTGCCTTCTAATGCTTTTGATAGTGGTGGGAGTTGGGGGCTTTCATGTTATTTCCTTCTTGTTCTGGTCATTAACACTGACATTTAATTCTTTATTCCATATATAATTCACTTTCTCACTCTTTTTTTTTGACCCAAAAAATCTACTAATCAGGAATCATGTTCTGTGCATTGAAACAAAATAAAATTTGTGAAGCAAGGTATTTGTCAAACATCCTACCTGTGATAGTTTGTATGTTACGATTCACAATCTCTGAGTGTAAGAAAGGACACATATTCTTTTTCCCGGACCCTTCATCCAAGACCTGCCCTGAAGCAGGAGGGCATTTCCATGTTTGCAGATGTGGAGGGGAAAAGAGTCCCAGCCCTGCCAGGGAGCACCAGAACTGGGTCTTTCCAGAGCTGCTCTCTCTGCACTCCCCCCTCTCCTTTGCTGTCCCTGTCCAAGGCCTGAGTGCTCTGGC
>NW_020959192.1:7746-9038 GCF_003031625.1 Empidonax traillii | reverse complement strand
CCCTGAAGCAGGAGGGCATTTCCATGTTTGCAGATGTGGAGGGGAAAAGAGTCCCAGCCCTGCCAGGGAGCACCAGAACTGGGTCTTTCCAGAGCTGCTCTCTCTGCACTCCCCCCTCTCCTTTGCTGTCCCTGTCCAAGGCCTGAGTGCTCTGGCAGCTCAGTCACTGTCCTGCTGTGTGTCAGTGCTAGGACCACAGGCAGGGACAGGCCCTGGGCACTGCTGGGACAGGGCTGGGCTCCACACCAGCACTGCCATCAGCAAAGGCCTTCCCCTGCAGGCACTTCCTGAAGCCTGAGGGCTTTTCCCAACACTGGTATGGAGAAGAAGTGCAAGGAATAGACTCTTCAAAGTCTTGTTGCTTTGTTGTTTCTCCATGCAGACAGTGCAGGGAGGGCA
This sequence comes from Empidonax traillii, assembly GCF_003031625.1. Taxonomy (NCBI): domain Eukaryota; kingdom Metazoa; phylum Chordata; class Aves; order Passeriformes; family Tyrannidae; genus Empidonax; species Empidonax traillii. The sequence goes on along the minus strand of NW_020959192.1, from coordinate 8,639 downwards.
GGGACCCACTGGCACTGCAGGGACTGAGGGCTGGCTCAGATGGTGTGTGTTGGGGGCCGATGGCCAAGGGAGATGACAAAGCATCTCCAGGTCACCTGCCTGGGGCTCTGCAGCTTGTGCTGGCTCTGATGGCAGGGGAGGCCTTGTGTGTAGGAAATGAGGAAGTGCAGGAGAGCACAGAGGATCTGCAGGGACAGCCCGTCCCATCCAGTCAGCAGTGACTGGAGCCCTGGAGCAGAATCCTGCCCAGGCTGGAGTCACTCAGACAGAAAGTACTAAATCTTGCTGGCAAGTGGCAAAGAGAGCTCTGCAACCCCAGGGGACACAGCAGGGACAGGGAAAACTCTTGCAAGTGGCTTCTCTTGCCCTCAGTGACCTTGCTCAGGTCAATCAAGAGCAGCCCCCAAGCCATGTCCCAGCTGTGGAACAAGGCAGGGCCCCTCTGAGCACCCTCCATGGCCACACAGGAGCGTCTGTGGGAGGTGCTCAGTGGCAGGGAGCACCATCAGCTGGCTCTGCCTCCCAGCTTGAGCAGCACAGCCCCACAGAGTCCCCCATGGCCCCTGGCCCCACAGCCCCCCTGCTCTGCAGAGCAGCCCCCCCAGCTCGGGGGCTGTGGGGAGCACGGGCAGGGGCTGCAGGAAGGGCTGCTCAGGCCAGCACAGACGTGTTCCCCTGGGGAAAGGCTCTGGGGGCAGATGGGCTGTGCCAGGAGAAGAGCAGCACAGCCTGGCTGAGCAGAGGGGCCATGCCAAGAGACTGCCCTGGCCCTGGGGCAGCAGGAGCTGCCCGAGCTGATGATCTCCTGAGCACTGCAGACACACAGGCCCTGGCCCTGACCTCCATGGCCTCCATTTCTTGCTGCAGGGCCAGGCCTGACTGGGCTGCTCTGC
>NW_020959192.1:0-1498 GCF_003031625.1 Empidonax traillii | reverse complement strand
AAGGAAAAAAAATAACAACTCTTTATTAAAGGATATATGTGTATTGGCAGAACAAGGAAAGAACACAAAGAAAACAACCAAACAATAATCCTATACCCAAGAGTCCCCTTCAAACAAAAAAGAGATCAGTTTGTGCTTTTTTGGTGCAATTGGAACCACAACCAGCAGGGGGCGCTGTTGGATCACTGGGGGAGCAGAGCCTGCAGTGTGCTCTGGTGTCCAGCAGGGGGCGCTGTTGGATATGGCGGTTGCCATGGGGGGGTCCCCGGGGGTGCAGGAGAAGCCGAAAATGGAGATTTTCCCCCCACACCAAGAAGGGGAAAGAGGAGAGAAGGGGTTTTTCCCAAGGAAACTCACACTGTCTGTGGCTGTTTGTGTGACTTCACTTTTTCTTTGATGTATGTAGGAAAAAAAACACTGCCAGAAACACAGGGGCAGAGGGGGGGAAAAAAGGGTGACCTCCTTCCCAAATAGTTCCTCTCTGATGAAGTCTGAGCAGGTCTGGGCTGAGGGCAGAAAACAGGGTACAGGTAAACTGGGGCCAAGCGGCCAGGCTGAGAATGAAGCAACCTTGGAGCTTTTCTAACCCACACCTTGTCTCAGTTCAGGCAGCAATGAAGTGTCCTGTTTCCCAGGAGAGGGAAAAGAAAAGGAAATAAAAAAAAACCTCCTCATCCCTCCCCACAGACTTCGAGGCCCATCAGTCTGGAATGTGAGTCCCTGACCAGTTCTTTTGTGTTGCTCAATCACCCAAGGCAAGGCCAACCTGCCCATTCAACATCCCTCCCACAAAGTGGGGAAGGGGGGGAAAGAAAACATTCAATGTTCAGTTCCTTTTTTCCTTAGAACAAGCAAATGTGTCCCACTGTGGGATGGTCATTTCAGCCCAGCACTCCTACAAGAGAACAACTGCCCTTCCACCCAGCAAAGAAAGCCCTGAGTCTGCGTCTCTCCAGTGCAGTTGCTGCGCCACTCTCGGCACTGCACGAAGAGCAAGAGCTTTGTGTGTGGGCACCTTTGTCTGGGAGGTGTCTCCATCTGTACTGAACCTCAGACCTAAACTTAAAAGAAATCCCTCCAAACCCAAATCTAACCCTAAGCCCTAAACCCTAACCATAACCCTGCCCCGTACTGTAACCAAAACGTTACCCCAACCCCTAAGACTAACCCTGACCCCTAACCCCTAACCCTAAAACCTAAGCCTAAACTTAAGTCTAAGCCTAACCCTAAAAATTAACCCCCTAACCCTAATCCTAACCCTTAGCCCTAACCCAAAACAACCCCCTAAAACCTAAACCTTAACCCTAAACCCTTATGAAAGGGACATTGGTGACATCACTGGGAACGAGTGTCATCCCAGGGGATTCATGAAAACAAAGAGACAGCTGTGACAGGAACATTGGTGACATCACATGGGACATCAGTGACATCACAAGTACATGACTGTCACCACAGAGACATCAGTGACAGCACTGGGGATATTGGTGGCATCACAGGG
>NW_020959191.1:8475-10370 GCF_003031625.1 Empidonax traillii | reverse complement strand
ATATTGGGTTGACTGGGAGGGGGTTGGGGAAGTGCTGGGAGGGCTAGGAAGGGACCAGGAGGGGTTCAGAGGTGTCCTGGGGGTGATGGGAGGGGGTTAGAGGGTCCTAAAGGGGACGGGAGGGGCTTTGTGGGATACTGGAGGGGCTGGGAATGGAATGGCAGGAGGTTTCAGGGGGTCCTGGGTGGGCTGGGGGAGACCAGGACAGGGTTTGTGGGGTCCTGGGTGGTCTCTGGGAGGTTTTGGGGGTCCTGACCCCCCCGGCTCCAACTAGTGATGCCACAGGACACCGTCCATACCAAGATCCTGGTGGGGGTCGGGGGCTTCGTGTTGGGTTTTGTCTTCCTGGCGCTGGGGCTCAGCTTCTACCTGCAAGAGAAGGTAAAGGGGGGTCCCCGGGGGTCGTGTCCCCCCTTCCCCAGAGCGTGTGTGCTCCCCCTGCCCCCCCATCCCGCTGTCACCCCTTTTCTCTCCCCACAGAGCTCCTGAGCCGGCGGTGGCCGCAGCCCCTCCCCGTGGCCTCGGGCCCAGCCGGGACCCCTCAGTCCATCCCCACCCAGAGTTTGGGGGGGTCGTGTGTCCCCCCCGGCCCTTCTTTTGTTCTCGCACCAGCCACCTGCTCCCAGTGCTCCCAGTAAAGCTTCCCAGTTCTCTGCAGTCCTGCTTATTGGGAGGGAGTGGGGGGACTCCGAAAATCGTTAAAACAGAAAGTTTTCAACAATATAAGCCCCACAAAATCTCGGGAACAGGGTTTTTTGGAACATTCAGATCCCAGAAGCCCTAGACACAGGGGGTTATTGGGCACATCTGGTCTCCCAAAATCTCATTCTCACGTATCCAGAGCACCCCAATCCCCAAACCCAGGAACCCGGGAACCCCCAGAAGTGGAGTCCCCACCAGCGGGAACGGTCAGCAGCAGCAGCCAATGGGAGCGAGCTCTGATTGCGCGTCATCAGTTGCCGTGCAGACCCGGTACAAACAGCCGTCAGTGAGATCAGCCAGTCAGAGGACGCCCTCGACTCGTTTTTGGGGGCACGTCAGAGCTCCGGGACACCTGGATCTCCATGTTTGGGATCACCTGAGCTCCCACCTCCCCTGCACCCCACGGACCCCCCAGAACCCTCCACTCCTGGGATGCAGCGCCCCCAAAGGCCTTCAGCCAATCAGAAAGCTCTGACGCAGCTTCCACCAATCACATCGCGCCAAGCTGATGACTCATCAGTTGCCGGGATGGCGATCCGCTAAACGGGCCCCAACTTTGCTCTCAGCCAATCAGAGCGCGTCCAAAACCCCGAAAAAGGCCCTGCCTGGCTGGTTTTGTGGTGTCAGCCCCTGCCCGGCGCTGGGGATGGAACGTTTGTGGGGAGATGGGGCCGAACTGGTGGTACTGGTGGTGCTGGTGGTGCTGGGAGCCCCCCCGGCTGCGGGTGAGGAGCTCTCGGGTGAGCGGGGTGGGGGGGACGGGAATGGGGAGAGAAAAGACGGGCTAGGAGCCCCAAAAGTGAGCACGAGGGGGGTTGGAACCCTCGGAATTATTGGGAGGGGAGTGGGAGCTCCAAACTGAGCGCGAGAGGGTCTGAGGATTGTGGGGACGGTGGGAGAGGGGGAAAAGGGGGGTGGGAGAACAGGAAGAGGAGTGCCATGGGGGTCCCTCAGTGTCCCCCATCACTGGAGCCCTGCAGCGGTTCCCTGGGGCTCTGGGGCGCAGGAGGTGGATCCGCACTGGGGGGTCCCCAACCTCTCTGTCCATCCCCAGAGGGCTGATGGGGGGTTCCCCCTCAGCGAAGAGCCGGTGCTGCGGTGGCCGTGGGGCAGAGGGGGTGGGAAAGGGGGGTCTGGGGTGGCCCCCTGAGCTGCAAACCTGCTGGCAGGGGCTGGGAAATGACGGGGGGGGG
>NW_020959191.1:0-4701 GCF_003031625.1 Empidonax traillii | reverse complement strand
CACTGTCCCTCTGATCTCACCGACATCCTCAATGATATCAATACTGTCCCTGTGATGTCACCACTGTCCCCAGTGATGTCACTGGTCTCCAGTGACATCACTGCTGTCCCATGACATGTCACCAATGTCCCTAATGATGTCACTGCTGTCCCTGTGACCTATCGCTGTCCCTTTGATGTCACTGCTTTCCCTGTGATGTCACCGCCATCCCCAATGATGTCACTGGTCCTCTGTGATGTCACTGATGTCCCCAGAGGTGGTACCGGTGTCCTTTGATGTCACTGATGTCCCTGTGATGTCACTGTTGTCCCTTTTATGTCACTGCTATCCCTGTGATGTCACTGGTCTCCAGAGAAGTCACTGCTGTCCCCACGGTTGTCACCACTGTCCCATGTGATGTCGCTGCTGTCCCCAAGGGTGGTTCCTGTGTCCCCAAAATGTCACTGCTGTCCCTCTGACGTCAACACTGTCCCAAGTGCTAACACCATGTCCCCATGATGTCACTGATGTCCCTATGATGTCACCAGACCCCTGTGATGTCACTGTTCTCGTGTGGTGTCACCACTGTCCCCTTTCATGCCACCAATGTCCCCAATGATGTCACCCATGTCTCTCTGATGTCACCAGTACCCTGTGATGTCACCAGTGACACCAGTAATGTCACCCCTGTTCTTTTTGAAGTCACTGACATCCCCTGTGATGTCACCAGTGTCTCTGTGGCATCGTGGCTGTCCCTTTGTTGTCAACAGTCCCCAGTGATGTCACTGCTGTCTCTGTGATGTCACCACTGTGCCCAGCAGTGGCACCACTTTCCCTGTGATGTCACCCATGTCACTGTGATGTCACCATTGTCCCCTGGGATGTCACCAATATCCTCGATGATGTAATTTTTGTCTCTGTAATTTCACCCCAGCCCTTGTGAAGTCACCAATGTTCTTTTTGATGTCACTCATTTCCCTCTAACATCACAGCTATCCTTTCATTGTCACCAGTCCCCTGTGATGTCACTGCTGCCCCTGTGGTGTCATCACTCTCCCCAGCAGTGGCACCTTGTCCCCATGATGTCACTGATGTCCCTGTGATTTCACCAGACCCCTGTGACATCACTGTTATGTCTGTGACACCACAGTTATCATTTCATTGTCACCAGTCACCTGTGACGTCACTGGTCTTTAATGATGTCACTGCTGTCTCTGTGATGTAACCACTGTCCCCAGCGGTAGCACCCATGTCCCTGTGACATCATGGCCTTCCTTTTCTTGTCACCATTCCCCTGTGATGTCACTGGTCCCCAGTGATGTAACTGATGTCCCGGTGATGTCACTGCTCTCCATGTGATGTCACAACTGTCCCCAGTGGTGGCACCATGTCCCCGTGATGTCACCGATGTCCCTGTGATGTCACCAGATGCCTGTGATGTAACTGGTCGCCAATGATGTCCCTGCTATCCCTGATAATGTCAGTGCTGTCTCTGTAATGTCACCACTGTCCCCTGTGATGTCGCCACTCACCCCAATGTCCCCCATGATATCACTGGTGTCTCTATGTTGTTATCCAGGTCCCCTGTGATGTCACCAATGTCCCTGTGATGTCACTGATTTCCCTGTGACATCCTGGCTTTTCCTTTGTTGGCAAAAGTCACCTGTGATTTCACAGGTTCCTCTGTGATGTCACCAATGTCCCCAATATTATCACTGGTGTCTCTGTCTTGTCACCTCCACCCCCTGTGATGCCACCAATGTCCCTGTGACATCACGGCTTTCCCATTGCTGTAAACAGTCCCCTGTGATGTCACTGGTCTCCAGTGATGTCAGTGCTGTCCTGGTGGTATCATCACTGTCCCCAGCAGTGCCACCATGTCCCTGTGATGTGATCAATGTCCCTGTGATGTCACTAGACCCCTGTGATGTCACCAATGTCCCTGTGACATCACTGCTGTCCCTCTGTTGTCACTCTGATGTCACTGGTCCCCAATGATGTCCCTGCTGTCTCTGTGATGTCACCACTGTCCCTTGTGATGTCACCAATGTCGTTGATGATGTCACTGGTGTCTCTGTGATGTCCCCCCCCGTACTTGTGAAGCCACCGATGTCCACTGTGATTTCAGCAATCTCTCTGTGACATCACGGCTGTCATTTGTTGTCAGCAGTCTCCGGTGATATCACTGGTCCCCAGTGATGTCACTGATGTATCTGTGATGTCACCACTGTCCCCTGTGATATCACCTATTTTTACAATGATGTCACTGGTGTCTGTGATGTCACCCCTGGCCTTGTGAAGTCATCGATGTCCCCTGTGATGTCACAGATGTCCCCAATGATGTCCTGTTTTCTCTGTGATGTCCCCACTGTGCCGAGCTGTGGCACCATGTACCCATCGTGTCACCGATGTCAGTGATGTCCCTGTGGCATCACAGCTGCCCCTTTGTTGGCAACAGTCCCTTGTGATGTCACTGGTCCCCAATGATGTCATCGATGTGCCTGTGATGTCACCACTATCCCCTATGATGTCACCAGTGTCACCAATAATGTCACTGGTTTCTCTGTGACGTCACACCTGTCCTTTTGATGTCACCGATGTCCCCTGTCATGTCACAGATGTCCCTGTGACATCACGGCTGTGCCTTTGTGGTCAGCAGTCCCCTCTGACATCACTGGTCCCCAAAAATGTCACTTCTTTCTCTGTGATGTCACCATTGTCCCCAGCAGTGCCACCATGTCCCTGTGATGACAACAATGTCCCCAAGTGATGTTACCAAACTCCTGTGATGTCACAGACGGCTTTGTGCCATCACGACTGTCGCTGTGCTCTCAACAGGCCCCTGTGATGTCACTGATCCCAATGATGTCATTGACTTTCCTGTCCCCTCTGATGTCACCAATATCCCTGATGTTGTCGCTGCTGTCACTGTGACATCACCCCTGTCCTTATAAAGTCCCTGATGTCCCTTGTGATGTCACCAATGTCCCTTAGACATCACGGTTGTCCCTTTTTTTTCAACAGTCCCCTGTGAGGTCACTGGTCCCCAATGATGTCACCGATGTCCCTGTGATGTTGCCACTATCCCCTGTGATGTCACCAGTGTCAGTGATAATGTCACTGATGTCTCTGTGATGTTACATCTGGCCTTGTGACATCACTGATGTTGGCTGTGATGGCACAGATGTCCCCGTTGGTGTCACTGGTGTCTCTGTGGTGTCATCACTGTCCCCTGTGACATCAGCAGTGTCCCCAATGATGTCATTGGTGTCTCTATAATGTCAACCCTTTCCTTGTGAAGACACCGATGTCCCTGTGACATCAGGTTTGTCCCTCTGTTGTCAACACTCCTATGCGATGTAACCTGTCCCCAGTGATGTCACTCATCTTCCTGTGATGTCACCATTGTCCTCTGTGTTGTCAACAATGACTCCGATGATGTCACTGATGTCACTGTGATTTCACCTCTGTCCTTGTGAAGTCACTCAAGCCCCCTGTGATGTCACCAATTTCCCTGTGACATCAGGGCTGTCCCTCTGCTTTCAACAGTCCCCTGTGATGTCACTGGTCCCCGATGATGTCACTGCTGTCTCTGTGATGTCACCACTGTCCCCAGTAGTGGCACCATGTCCCCCTGATGTCATTGATATCCCTGTGATGTCACCAGACCCCTTTGATGTCACTGATGTCCCTGTGCCATCACAGGATTCCCTTTCTGTCACCAGTCCCCTGGGATGTCACTGGTCCCCAGTGATTTCACCCATGTCTGTGTGATGTCACCACTGTCCCCTGTGGTGTCACCAATGTCCCTGATGATGTCACTGCTGTCTCTGTAATGTCACCCTTATCCTTGTGAAGTCACCAATGTCCCCACTGATGTCACCGATGTCACTGTGATATCACAATTGTCCCTCTGTTTTCATCAGTTCCCTGTGCTGCCACTGGTCCTCAGTGATGTCACCAGACCCCTTTGATGTCACTGATGTCCCTGTGACATCACAACTGTCCCCTTATTTTAACCAGCCCCCTGTGATGTCACTGGTCCCTTTGATGTCAGTGCTGTCCCTGTGGTGTCACCGCTGTGCCCAGCAGTGGCACCTTGTCCCTGTGACGTCACCAATATCCTTGTGATGTCATCATAGCCCTGTGATACCACCACTATCCCTGTTATATATCAGCTGTCTCTTTGTTGTCACCCATGTCCCTGTGATGTCACCTCTGTCCCCTGTGATGTCACCATTGTTATTGATGATATCACTGGTGTCACTGTGATGTCACCCCTGTCCTTGTGAAATCATCGATGCCCCCTGTGATGTCACTGATTTCCCTGTGGTACCATGCCTGTTCCTTTGTTTTCAACAGTTCCCTGTGATGTCACTGGTCCTCTGTGATGTCACCCATGTCCCCAATGATGTCACTGATGTCTCTTTGATGTCAGCCATGTACATCTGCTGGCACCGATGCCCCATCTGATGTCACCAATGTCCCTGTGACAGCTGTCTCTTTGTTTTCACCAATCCCCTGTGATGACACCTGTCCCCAGTGATGTCACCAATGTCCCTTTCATTAGGGTTAGGGTTAGCTTTTGGGTTAGGGTTAGGATTAGTTTAGGGTCAGGATTATTGTTTAGATAATGTTTGGGTTAGAGTAAGGGATATGGTTACAGTTATGGGTTTGGGTTTAGGGTTAGGGTTAGGATTAGGTTAGGGTTAGGGTTAGGGT
>NW_020959190.1:8897-10376 GCF_003031625.1 Empidonax traillii | reverse complement strand
ACAGAAAAAGGGGGTCCACCCCCCGCAGGGATAGGGAAAGGGAAAAAGGGGACAAAAGGGAACAAAAGGGACACCGAACAGGTATACTAGATCAAACTATACTAATAACTAACAAAACAGATCTCACCACGTCCCTTAGAACAGCAGGATCGGCAGTCACAGCCAGCACTCTCCAAACCCCCACGTGGTAGGACAGCGGGCTCTGCAGGCCTCAGCCTTAGATAAGCGAGACCAACGCAGGGACCCACTGTTCCCAGACCTCGCCGGAAGAGAAGAGAGAGCGAGGTCTCTAATCTCCGACTTATTTATACTCTGGTTTACGTAAAAATTGTGTGGAATACTGGGTACTTGGCTCCTTCCTTGGTTACAAACTGGTCACCAAGGAAGGCCTAGACTAAAACCATCACAGTCCTGTGGGAGAAACAATACTTATTAAAATTCCATTTTCTATTGCGGACTTAAAAGCCTGGAAAAGGGTTGCTAAAGATTCTAGGAAATCTGTGCTAAAGCCAATCCAAAGGTAACAAAAGGTGTACAACTTGGACAGATAGGCAAAGGCAATTTGCCAGGAAGGCATTGGCAAATTGATTTCTCAGAACTCCCTAGAAAAGGGGGACTATCGGTATCTTTTGGTACTAACAGATACTTTTTCCGGTTGGCCAGAAGCCTTTCCTACAGGAAAGAATGGAGAAAAAGATGTCACCAAAATGTTGATACAGGAAATCATTCCCCGATTTGGGGTCCCTGAAGTGATATCCTCAGATAGAGGATCACATTTCACTGCAAAAGTCATACAAAGGGAAAGCAAAGTTTTGGGAATTGATTGGCAACTACATACTCCCTATCGACCTCAAAGCAGTGGGGAGGTAGAAAAAATGAACCACCAAATCCAAAATCAAATTGTGAAGTTAGGGCAAGAATGCAATTTGCCCTGGCCACAAGCATTGCCTTTAGCTTTGTTATGAATTAGAACAAAGCCAAGGACTAAAGAAAAGCTCAGTCCATATGAGATTCTGTACGGTCGACCTTTCCCAGTGCAAACAGGTACCTCCAGTCAAGTTGGGGAAGAAAGCCTAGGCTGCTATATTATAGAACTGGGAAAACAACTTCACAAAATAGAAAAACAGGTGTACAGTGCTCGAGCTTGAGGACTAGAGAGGCCAGTTCACAGTATACAACCTGGAGATTTTGTTTGGGTAAAGTATCTTACAGGCTCAACACTGGAACCACAGTGGAGAGGACCTTTCCAAGTTCTGCTTACCTCATGCATGGCTGTTAAAATTGCCGAACAAGAGCCTTGGATCCACCACTCCCGAGTTAAGAGAGCAGCCGGAGCTGCATGGAGAGCTGAAAATCTGGGGCCCGGAAGGATTCGATTCCGCCAGACATGGAGCTCTTACTTGTGGTGGGACTAATTTCAATTTCTTCTGCAGGGACAGGAACCTATGAATCGCATAGGCCACTTACCCGGACCTGGGA
>NW_020959190.1:0-1446 GCF_003031625.1 Empidonax traillii | reverse complement strand
CTGACACCCCCAAGGGCTGCCCTGGCACCCCCTGAGCACTGGCAGCTACCACACCGTGCAGAGGGGAGGGCAGAGATTGGGCACCCACTGACTGCCCTGTTTGTCTGCTGCTGGACTTGAGGGGACTCCCCAGAGGATGGGTTTGAAGAGGGAGATATTTTGGCTGTTGCAAAGACAGTGCTGCTTTGGAGAGGGGGGAAGAGAGGATGAGAATGGGCAGAAATGTTCCTCATTTCTCTCCTCCCTTCTCCCCAGGAGCTTCAGATGAAGAGGATGGCAATCGAGGCCTTCAATGAGACGATCAAGATCTTTGGGGAAGAGAGGATGAGAATGGGCAGAAATGTTCCTCAGCTCTCCCCTCCCTTCTCCCCAGGAGCTTCAGATGAAGAGGACGGCAATCGAGGCCTTCAATGAGACGATCAAGATCTTTGAGGAGCAGTGTCAGACCCAGGAGAAGTGCAGCAAGGAGTACATCGAGCGCTTCTGGTGCGAGGGAGAAGGAGGTGCAACAGTGAGGATGGGGGAGATGGAGGCCTGCCCTGTCTGGGGAAGGGCTCCAGGAGCTCGAAGGATCCTCCTGGCCCAACACAGAGCTCAGGCACGCACAGTCCTTGCCTCTCAGCAGCGTGCTGTGGGCTGGAGCTGACAGGCAGCCTCCTCTGCCTTCCCCACTCCAGCTCACAGCCCCCCCTCTTTCTCCCAGGATCCTCATGAACTCGGAGAAGCTCAAGTCCCACATCACAGAGATCCATGACAGCAAGATGAAGCTGGAGCAGGACTTGAAGAAACAAGCGTCGGAGAACCGGGAGATCGACAAGCGCATGAACAGCATCAAGCCAGACCTCATGCAGCTGCGCGAACTGCGGGACCAGTACTTGGTGTACGTAGTTCCCCTCCAGCCCGGCCCAGGAGCCATCCAGCTAGCTCCTCGAGGGCTCTGGGGCTCGTTGGACCGACTGGGAGCCTGTTTGGTGCGGGAGTGAAGTCTGCTGCGCTGTCATGGGGCTCTGAGAGGGGCGGCTGCTGCCCTCTGGTCATGGCCCTGCCCGGGAGCCGTGGCCTGGGCTCAGCTCTGCCTTTCCTCCCCCAGGTGCCTCATGCAGAAGGGTGCCCGGCAGAAGAAGATCAACGAGTGGCTGGGCATCAAGAACGAGATGGAGGAGTGAGTGTCTCCCTGTCCCTGCTCGTGTGGGGGGGCCATGGGCACCTCCCAGCTCCCTGTGTCGGAGCTGAGGAGCCTTCCCTATCGGAATGGGTGGTGGCAGCAGCAGTGTGGGGGAGGTGTGGGTGCCCAAACTGAGAGTCTGACCCCGCCTGTGCTCCACTGCAGCCAGTACTCCATGACGGATGATGAGGAGGAGCTGCCTCACCACGAGGAGCGAACATGGTACGTGGGGAAGATCAACCAGGTGCAGGCAGAGGAGATGCTGTGTGGCAAGAGGGTCA
>NW_020959189.1:7972-10377 GCF_003031625.1 Empidonax traillii | reverse complement strand
TGAGGGAGCTGGGGTTGTTTAGTCTGGAGAAGAGAAGGCTTAGAGGTGACCTCATCACTCTCTTCAACTACCTGAAGGGAGGTTATAGCCGGGTGGGGGTTGGTCTCTTCTCCCAGGCAACCGACAACAGGACAAGGGGACATGGGCTCAAGCTCTGCCAGGGGAGGTTTAGGTTAGATGTTAGGAAGAAATTCTTTACGGAGAGGGTAATCAAGCATTGGAACGGCCTACCCAGAGAAGTGGTGGATTCACCATCCCTGGAGGTTTTTTAAAGCAGAGATTGGATGTGGCCCTTAGTGCCATGATATAGTAATTGGAGTTGGATCAGGGGTTGGACTTGATGATCTTGGAGGTCTTTTCCAACCCAATCTATTCTATGATTCTATGACACAAAAAGCACGTATTGACATGAAGATCAGCAAAGCACAGGCTTTCTGCTGGGATGCTCTAAAGGCATGTATTGCTTTGGATGGGTTTACTATTTTCTAAATAATTAGAATGTCAAAAATTTGGGCCCCATAATGATGCTGCAATATTTATATTTTATTAAAGATTAATTTAATTTAATCTACAATTGAGGCATGTGGCAATAGCTCAGCAGCTGCCAGAGGGAAAGGCAGACTCCTTCAGAAGAAAATTTACCCCACATCTCTTAGATGTTTCTCTCCAGATGGGACAAATTTCCTTCTGGATGTGCACATCCTCCACTATCAACCATTAAGGGAGCCCAGATGACTTTCTTGGAATGCATGCCTGGTGTTTTAATGATAAAATTAAGGAATGACTCACACTCACAGACTTGGAGTTTGCTAAAGGAGGATAGCACTTCCAAAGGCCCAACAAAGTTAAAGGGAATTAGGTGTTTAAAGCCCAACTAGATCAGGGCTGGTTCTCCAAGAGAAATAATAAAGTTGTGGTTTGGGTTTTTTTCCATCAGAAGTGCAAAACACAGCAGCCTTCGAGTAAATATAAGATTTTTTGGCTGCCGTTTTCTCAAACTTTAAATTTCTAAAAGACACCATATTTGTAACAAGAAAGTGCCAATTTATCAGCAGTAAAAACCCACAGAATTAATTTATAAACCATGAGCCAAGGAAGTCAATGGGAATTACTGTCTGAAGTCAATTTTGGGTAGATCTGGGCTGATACCAAATTGCACAGGTGCAATAAGCTCTGTCTTACAGGGGAATTCACAGTCTTGGTTTTCCTGCCTGGCTCTGGGAAATAGTTAAGGAGTAAACCTTGATGCACTTCAGGCAGGACCACGTATGGAAAACTACCTGAATTTACCAGTAAGGCAGAACAAGAACCATTTGCCTTGTTTAATAGTCAGTGTCCCAGTTTTTGGAAGCATCAGGGGACAGCACTGTTTGAACAGGAGTCACCCTTAAAAATAACCACGGTGGAAAGAATTAACCAGACACACAAATTATTTTTATTTTTAATTTCTGTGATATCACTTCTATAATAACTTGCCTGGATTACAATGTTGTTTCTGGGAAGTCCATCACTGTATTTACAGTAGAAGAGCTTAAAGTTTTCAGATATAAACCAGCACTCCACATAACCAAGTGCTAAACAGGCATTGAAGAGAGAAACAGGCCCTACTCTAACATGACATTTTTGTTAGCTAGAACCACATCTTGAACTTTTGAAGGATATTTTAAATACTGACATTCAGCTGTCTGAAAACCAGAGGGAAACTTATGTAAAACTTTTGAAATTTAAAGTGATGCTTTTTTTTATTTTCATAGAATTTGAAACATATCTGTACAAGCTTTTTCAATTTCATGTTCACGTTACATTTGAAAAATTAATTCCATGACTTTTACTGGTGACAAACTGGTGCTTTCTTGCTGCAAATCTGGTGTCTTTTAGAGATTCAAAATTTGAGAAAATGTCAACAGAAAAATAGGATATTTTACTGAAATGCTGTGTTTTGCATTTTTGATGGGAAAAAAAAATCGAGAAAAGAAATTATTAGCTCTCTAGGAGAACATCTGTTTGTGATTGACTTAAATCATTAGTCTGGTGTTTTGTTTTGGTGTTTTTTTTTCTCTTGAGACCCAATCTTCAAGCTTGTTTCTATCCTTCCTAATAAAAATCTCCAATTTTCCTCTATCAGTTCTGAAGAGACCAAAGTGCTCCATTTTCAAAAGGGGCAGAAAATAGCAGTGATTGAGTTGAGCTCCACACCTCTGAGTAGAAAACAGAGATTTTTTTTTTTTTATGGAAAGCAGCCACAGCTGCACATAACAACATGCATTAGTGCATCTTGCAGGGAAATGAAATCGAACAGCAAGACACGATCATAAGCCTATCTTGGAGTGAAGTCAATTTGTCCAGTAAATATTGTGGCATTAACAGTTTTATTTGTTGATCATTTCTGATGTTAATGGTAATGG
>NW_020959189.1:0-3118 GCF_003031625.1 Empidonax traillii | reverse complement strand
TTTTTTTTTTTTTTTTTTTTTTTTTTTTTTTTTTTTTTTTTTTTTTTTTTTTTTTTTTTTTTTTTTTTTTTTTTTTAAATCTTTTGAAACGTTTCTACTAAAAGATCTTACTATTTCAAAGAACTAACTAAAAGAATCATCAAGACATACTTAGTCCTGCTTGAGGAATCACTTAAAACAAGATCAGGGATGTTGTTCATGTGAAACCCTCCCAGATTTGGCCAAAATGGGAGTTTTTGGGAACAGCTCAGTAATAAGACGGTGCAATTATCCAGTGGTTTAGTCTGAGCTCAGCATGATTCAGCCCCTCACGTCTTCTAGAACACTGTAGATCATTGTCTACTTTTCTAAGCTCCTCGGTCTCAGAGCTGAACAACTTGGGCCTGGAAGTCTGTAAAGTCCATGGAGACAAGGGAAAACCTTATGAGCAGCTTAGTAGGGGGCTTTTGATGTGGTAGTAGAGAGAAACAGCCAACCCTTGCTGTTAACTGCCTCTGTCAATGGGAGCCCGGGGTTTGAATCCTGCGGATAGGTTTGTGCTGGCAGAGTGCAGATTAGGGGAAGGAGAAAAAAAATGAAAAATCCATTAAAAAATTATATGGTGGAGAAATATGAGTCCAGTTGTGTTGCTGCCTTAGGTGATTACCTGGCCTGAGAAAAACCTCCTGTGAAAACCAACCTGGAACATGCTGTTGGAGTGAGTCCAGAAGAGGCCACAAAGATGATCTAAGAGCTGGAGCACCTCTGCTGTGGAGTCAAGGCTGGGAGAGCTGAGGGTGTTCAGCCTGGAGAAGTGAAGGGTCTGGCGAGATCTTCCAGTGCCTAAAGGGGCTCCAAGAGACCTGGAGATGGTCTTTGGACAAGACCATGGACAGATAGGTCAAGGGGGAAAGATTTTAGACTGAAAGAGGAGAGATTTAAGTTAGATGTAAGACAAAAATTCTTCCCTGTGAGGGTGGTGAGGCCCTGGCACAGGTTGCCCAGAGAAGCTGTGGTTGTCTCATCCCTGGAAGTGTTCAAGGCCAGGTTGGATGGAGCTTGGAGCAACCTGGTGTAGTGGAAAGTGTCCCAACTAATTGCAGGATGTTGGAACAAGATGATCTTTAAGGTCCTTTTCAAGCCAAAGACAAACATTCTGGGATTCTATGGTTCTGTGCTATGAGATCCTTAACAACTCTATCTTAAGAAGTAGCCATATGTTAACAACCTTCGTCCTGGAACTATTGAAATGAAGGATTTTCATTTTTAATATTCTTTATTTATATTGTATTCTTATTTATATATTTAAAGATTCTTTCTCTGGTTTATTTTTTTTTATCTGAATTTAGTATCTGTTTCCCTCAGACACCAAATGAACCCAGCTACTACTGCTCATGGCTCTGAATCTGTCCATGTCCTATTTCAAAGAAGAGTCACTTGACTACTGGGCTTCTTGTAATGCCCAAAAAGCTGCAGCCCGTTTTCTCCAAGAAAACTGAAGAAAAGGAAACAAACTAGTTGTAACCACTCCCAGTGCCAATTACACAGACCATGTTGTGTGTAAATATTTCTTTACCCATCCAAGCAGGAACATAGACAGCTGCTTACAGAAGTCACCTTCTGAAAGGTGCTTGTGTCCTTGAAGAGAGCAGCAGGATATTTTTGTGATGTGCGACAGCTGCATTTGCAGTTGTTCCTCCATATCTGAACATACTCCTTAAGTGGATTTGCTGTTGATTCTCTGCTGAAAACAAGGTTCCCATTCTCAACGGTGACACAGCTTGAAATAAATCTACATCACTTAAAAAAAAAAAAAAATAGAAAAGCCACAGTTAAGAGTAAATTAAAGCAGATACGTGGGCTTTGATCAAGTTACGAGCAGGCAGAAGTGTTAATATACTGGAGCGTTTTCACAACGGAAATGAATTACACCATCGGCCCTGCAACTGTAAAGTCGAGCGGAAATTGTAACAAAAAAAAGAAAAGCAACGACTGAGTCTAAACTGTGAAGGATGTTGGCAAATGTCCAGGAAAAGGTATGGCTGGTGCCAAGCTTGCATAAAAGAATGGTTTAACAGCCACTCCAATTGCTATAACTGCCTCTTTTTTTTTTTCTTTTTTCTTTTTTTTTCTTTTTTTTTCTCTTTTAGCTGTTTTTCCTATTGTAACTAATCTCATTAAATAAGGCCCATTGTCTCTCCCCCTCAGACAAGAGGCTCATTCACAGGAGCTGTGCCAGGCATTGAGATCCTTCAGCGGGGTTTGAAAGGGACAACAGCACATCATAAAAACATAGAACGGATTGAGTGTGTTCCACCCTGAAAGGCAGGAAAAAGCCTTCACAGCATGTCTGAAATTCAGCACCATTTGAGGACATCTATTGGAAAAGCTTGTGTGAAATCCTATCAATGTCTAAGATTATTGGAAGGTGGGAGAGGGAAGTATTTTGGGCATGTCTGATGATTCCATAAACCTATGGCAGCGTGACAAAAGAGGGGATCAGCCACCAGGATTAGTGTGTGGGTGATGGAAGGAAGGCAAAATTTAATGCAGAGAAAGGTCAAGTTTAAGGATCTGATATAACCCCCTCAATGGAATTAGGAAGTTTTTCATTGAATTATTAAAGAATTATAGCAACTCTAGTTACAAAATACCTCATCACTTTTCCATTCCTTCCCTTTGTTTGCAAGAACATTGGTTAAATTAAAAGTGGTCATCAAAAAGCTTCTCAGGAAATAAAGAAATCACCCTAAACTTAGTGAAAAGAGTAACACAGAGATGGGTAAATGAAAATCTTAATAATTATTACTATGAGTAGCCAGTATAGTTACTCACAGTAACTGAACTAAAATTCTGTGAAAAATCTAAGTATTTGAAATAGATGATCTAAAGTGTCTTTTCCAGTTTAAATGATTCTATGATTTCACCAGTTCAAGTGAGAGATATTTGCTGTCAAGGCCTTGAAGTCTAAAGAGAAGAGAACAGTAGAGTGAATGAAGGCAAAGAAGGGAATAGAGAAAAGTACCACACTCAAACTACTTCTGGTCTGACTCCCATGGGAGCCTGTGCATACAGGACATCACATCAAATTGCGTCATGCTGGAGAATATTCAGGTTCTACCAAAAGCATCACACTGCT